>NC_060269.1:73028401-73068300 GCF_021613505.1 Equus quagga
TAGCCACACTGGGGGTCTACTCACTTAACAGAAAAAGTACAAAAGGAGTGTGTCTTTAGACCTTTCATCCAACTGTGCTGGGGCTCTCCATGCCTTATAAACTGACTGGAGGGTCCATAGTAGCCACATGCAGTTGAGCATTACAACCAACCAGCCAAGGAGACAGCCTGGCCTCCCTGCAGCAAAAGTAAACATGCCAAAATAGAAGGAATCATCTAGCCAATGGAGGTCACCACTGGAAAATTTGGAACTGGTCACAAGAGAAGCACACTGATGGGCCTCATAAGGCATCACTTATCTAAGGCTACCTCTCCAAGATCAGGAGATGTAGCTGACCTACTTAATACATAGATATAAGCACAAAAAAAGAGGTAAAATGAGGAGACAAGGGAATATGTTCCACATAAGAGAACAGAACAAAATCCCAGAAAAAGAACTAAATGAAACAGAAATAAACAACTACCTGACAAAGAGTTCAAACAAAAGTCATAGGGATGCTTACTGGTCTTCAGGGAAGAATGGATTAATTCAGTGAGAACTTCAACAAAGAATTGGAAAATATGAAAAAGAACCAATCAGGAGTGAAGAATACAATAATGGAAATGAAAAATTACCTAGGGGGACACATAGTAGAGTAGATGATACAGAATAATGGATCAGCGAGCTGGATGAAAGTCTAGAGGAAATCACCCAAGCTGAACAGATAAAAGAAAAAAGAATTAAAATGAACAAAAACAGTCTAAGGGACCTCTGGGACAAAAATCAAGCACACTAACATTGTATTATAGGGGTCCCAGAAGGAGAAGAGAGAGAGAAAGGAGTAGAGAATATATTTGAAGAAATAACAGTTGAAAACTTTGCTAACCTAAGGAAGGAAATAGACATCAAAGTAGAGGAAGCACTGAGAGCATCAAACAAGATGAATCCAAAGAGACCCACACCAAAACACATTATAATTAAAATGTCCAAAATTAAAGATAAAGAGAGAATCCTAAAAGCCGCAAGAGAAATGCAACCAGTGATATACAAAGGAAAGTCCCTAAGGCTGTCAAGTGACTTCTCAGCCAAAATTCTACAGACTAGAAAGTAGTGGCATGATATATTTAAAGTGGTGAAAGGGAAAAAACCTACAGCCAAGAATACTCTACGCAGCAAGGTTATCATTAAGAATGGAAGGAGAGGAAAGTAGTTTCCCAGTCAAGCAAAAATTAAGGAGTTTTTCACCAAGAAACCAGTCTTACATGAAATGTTAAAGGAACATATTAAGTCGGAAAGAGAAAACCACAAATAGAATAAGAAAATTATGAAAAATAAAAAGGCAATAAAACCACTGGTGAAGGCAATGATACAGTAAAAGTAGCAAATCAACCAGCTATTGAAGATCTGAAGTTAAAAGTCAAAACTACTAAAATTACCTATTTCCATGATAAGAAGGTAATGGATACACATACAAAAAGAGGTTACATATGATATCAAAAACATAAAATCTTTGAGGATTGTCTAATAGAGTAGAGATTTTAGCAAAAGTTCAAACTAAACACACTATCAAATTAATATACATTGCTATATATGTAGATTAGCATATATGAATCTCATTGCAATCACAAACCAGAAACCTATAATAAATACAGAAAAAATTAAGAGAAAGGGACCCAAACATAACACTAAATAAAGGCATCAAACCACAAAGGAAGAGAACAAGTGAAGAAGAAAGGAACAGAGAAGAACTACTAAAACACCCAGAAAAAATGTAACAAAATTGCAATAAATACATAATTATCAATAGCTACTTTAAATGTCAATGGACTAAATGCTCCTTCAAAAGACATAGCGTGGCTGATTGGATAAAAAATTAGACCTACGTAAATGCTGCATATAAGAAACACATTTCAGACCTAAAGACACCCAAAAAATGAAAGTGAAGGGATGGAAAAAGATACTCCATGCAAATGACAAAGAAAAGAAAATCAGGGTAGCAATATTTATAGCACACAAAATAGACTTAAAACAAAAACTTTAATAAGAGACAAAGAAGGGCACTATCTAATGATAAAAGAAACAATACAAGAGCATATAACACTTGTAAATAAGTGTGCAGCCAACATAGCAGCAATTAAATATATAAAGCAATTATTAACAGAAATAAAAGGAGAAATAGACAGTAACACAAGAATAGTAGGAGACTTTAACACTCCAATTTCACCAATGGATAGATAATCCAAACAGAAGATCAATAAGGAAACATTGGCCTTAAATGACACATTAGGTAAGATGGGCTTAGTAGATGTATATTGAACATTCTATCCCAAAACTGAAGAATTTGAGTTGGCCTGGTGGCACTGTGGTTAGCTTCACATATTCTGCTTCAGCGGCACAGGATTTGCTGCTTCGGATCCCAGATGCAGATCTGTGCACTGCTGGTCAAGCTGTGCTGTAGCAGGCATCACAAATATAAAGTAGAGGAAGATGGGCATGGATGGTAGCTCAGGGCCAGTCTTCCTCAGCAAAAAAGAGGAAGATTGGTGGTAGTTCAGGGTTATTGTTCCTTAAAAAAAAAGTGAAGAATACACATTCTTTTCAAATGCTCATGGGAAATTCTCCGGGATCTATCACATATTCAGCCACTAAACATGTCTATACAAATTTAAGATTGAAATAATAGCAAACATCTTTTCTGACCACAGCAGTGTGAAACTAGAAGTCAACTACAGGAAGACACTTGGAAAAGCCACAAATATGTAGAGATTAAACAAAATGATACTGAACAACGATTGGGTAAATGAAGAAATCAAAGGAGAAATAAAAAAATACTTGGAGACAAATGTAAATGAAAATACAACATGCCAAAATCTATGGGATACAGGAAAAGTGGTTCTAAGAGGGAAGTTTAGAGCAATACAGGCTTACTTCAACAAACAAGAAAAATCTCAAATAAACCATCTAACAGTGCACCTACAGGAACTGGAAAAAGAAGAACAAACAAAGCCCCAAATCAGTAGAAGGAAGGATATAATAAAAATCAGAGCAGAAAGAAATAGAGACAAAAACTAGGAAAAATCAATGAAACCAAGAACTAGTTCATTGAAAGGATAAAGAAAATTGACGAACCTTTAGATAGACTAACCAAGAAAAAAAGAGAGTTTAAATAAATTCAGAAATGAAAGAGGAGACAATACAATGGACACCTCAGAAATACAAAAGAGCATGAGAGAATAATTTGAAAAGCTCTACACCAACAAATTGGATAATTGTGAACAAATAGGTAAATTCTTAGAATCATACAGCCTTTCATTACTGAATCAAGAAGAAATAGAGAATTTGAATAGACCAGTCACCAGTAAGGAGATCAAAACAATAATCAAAAAGTTACACAAAAATAAAAGTGCAGGAACAGATGGCTTCCCTGGTGAATTCTACCAAACATTCAAAGAAGACACAATACCTAAACTTCTCAAACTCTTTCAAAAAATTGAAGAGGAGAGGAAGCTTCTTAACTCCTTCTATGAAGCCAGAATTACCCTGATACCAAAACCAGAAAAGGACAACACAAGAAAAGAAAATTACAGGCCAATATCAGTGATGGACATCGATGCAAAAATTCTCAACAAAATACTGGCAAATCTAATACAACAATACATTAGAAACATCATACACCATGATCAAGTGGGATTTATCCCAGGGATACAGGGATGGTTCAACATCCGCACATCTATCAATGTGGTACAGCACATTAACAAAATGAAGAAAACAAGTCACTTGACCATCTCAATGGATGCATAGAAAATATTTGACAAGACATAGCCTCCATTTATGATAAAATCTCTGAATAAAATGAATGTAGAAGGAAAGTGCCTCAATATAATAAAGGCCGTATATAACAAACCAATAGCTGATATCATTCTCAATAGAGAAAAACTGAAAGGCATCCCTCTAAGAACAGGAACCAGACAAGGATGCCTACTTTGACCATTCTTATTTAACATAGTATTGGAAATCTTAGCCAAAGCAATCAGAAAAGAAAAAGAAATAAAACAGAACCAAATTGTAAAGGAAGAGGTGAAACAGTCACTATTTGCAGATGACATGATTTTATGTATAGAAAACCCTAAAGAATCCACCAGAAAAACTTTTAGAAATAATGAATGTGGTCAAGTTGCAGGATACAAAATCAACATAAAAAAATCAGTTGTATTTCTATACACTAACAATGAAGTAGCAGAAAGAGAAATTAAGAATACTATGCCATTTACAATTGCAAAAAAAGAATAAAATACCTAGGAATAAACTTAACCAAAGAGGTCAAAGATCTGTACTGTGAAAACTATGAAACATTGTTGAGAGAAATTGAGGAAGACAAAAAGAAGTGGAAAGATATTCCATGCTCTTAGATTAGAAGAATTAACATAATTAAAATGTCCTTACATCCTAAAGCAATCTACGGATTCAATGCAATCCCTATCAAAGTTCCAACAACATTTTTCATAGAAAGAGAATAAAGAATCCTAAAATTTGTGTGGAACAACAAAAGACCCCAATTAGCCAACGGAATCCTGAGGAAAAAGAACAAAGCTGGAAGTAGCACACTCCCTAATTGCAAAATATGTTACAGAGCCATAATAACCAAAACAGCACGGTACTGTCACAAAAACACACATACTCCCATAAATGGAACAGAATTGTGATCCTGGATATAAGCCCACACATCCATGGACAGATAATTTTCAACAAGAGATCCAAGAACATACAATGGACAAAGGAAAGTCTCTTCAGTAAATGGTGTTGGGAAAACTGGACAGCCACATGCAAAAGAATGAAAGTAGACCATTATCTTACATCATACACAAAAATCAACTTAAAATGGATTAAAGAATTGATTGTAAGACCTGAAACCATGAAGTTTCTTGAAGAAAACACAGGAAGTACACTCTTAGACATTGGTCTTAGCAGTTATTTTCAAGTACCATGTCTGACCAGGCAAGGGAAATGATAGAAAAAAGAAACACATAGGACTATATTAAACTAAAATCTTCTGTACAGCAAAGGACATTATCAACAAAATGAAAAGACAATCTAACAATTGGGAGAAGATATTGGCAAACCATATATCTGATTAGGGGTTAATATCCAAAATATACAAAGAACACATACATCTCAGCAGCTCAAAAATTTACAAGCTAGTTAAAAAATGGGCAAAAGATCTCAACAGACATTCCTCCAAAGAAGATATACAAATGGTAAACAGGCATATGAAAAGATGTTCAACATCATTAACTATCAGAGAAATGCAAATTAAAAGTATGATGAGATACCACCTCACTCCCATCAGAATGGCTGTAATTAACAAGATGGGAAACAACAAGCGTTGAAGAGGATGTGGAAAGCAGGCAACCCACGTACACTGCTGGTGCGAGTACAAACTGGTGCAGCCACAGTGGAAAACAGTATGGAGATCCCTCAAAAAATTAGGAATAGAACCACCATACGATCCAGCTATTCCACTGCTGAGTGTTTATCCAAAGAACATGATAACATGAAGGCGTAAAGATACAGGCACCTTTATGTTCATTTCAGCGTTATTCACAATAGCCAAGGATCAGAAGCAACCCAAGCGCCCATCAATGAAGAAATGGATAAAGAAGGTATGATATATATACACAATGGAATACTACTCAGCCATAAGAAATGATGAAATCCAGCCACTTGTGACCATATGGATGAACCATAAAGGTATTCTGCTAAGTGAAATAAGTCAGAGGGAGAAAGTCAAATACCATATGATCTCACTCATAAGTAGAAGTTAAAAACAACAAAAAACAATCACATAGAGACAGAGATTGGATTGGTGGTTACCAGAGGGGAAGAGAGGAGGCAGGAGGGTGAAAGGGGCGATCAGGCAGGTGTGTGTGCTGATGGATTGTAATTAGTCTTTGGGTGGTGAACGTGATATAAACTACAAAGAAATTCAAGTATCATGATGTACATCCTAAATTTATATAATGTTATAAGTCAATGTTACTGCACTAAGAAAATAAACTAATATTTTGAAAATAAGGGATCCCAAATAAGGGATTGAAATTCTGTCAGGATACTTGCAGTTCTCAAATATGGGACAACAGTTCTCAACAAGAGGTAATTTTGCCCCTGGGGATATTTGGCAATGTCTGAACAAATCCATGTCTTGTAATCCACAGGACAGCACCCTGCACAAACACTTGTCCAGCCCCAAGGTGAACAGTGAGGAGGTGAGAAAGCCTTCTCTATCCAGCAGTTCTCTCATGTCATTGTGCATATGGATCACTAAGGTTTGTACTTCAAATGTAATTTCTGACTCATCAGGTCTCCACGGGGCTCAAGGACTGCATTTTCTAGCAAGCTTCCAGATGTTCTTGATGCTGCTGGCCCTGGTCTGTGGACTCCACTTTAAGTAGCAAGACTGCGGTTCTGTGTTAGAGTCAGGTGTAGGTAGATTTAGGTTTTATCCATCAAGAATCTCTTTTGCGTGAAATTTTGAAAGTTAATTTATCACTCACTCTAGAGGGTTTGAGAAATTCTATATTCATTTTTTTAAATATAAGGTCTCTTGAATGACATAGAATAAGATGCCCTTGAAAAAAACTTGTAGTAGGCGGGATTAAGACCTCCAAAGGATGTCCACATCCTAATCTGAAGAGTTTTGGATATTAATGCTTTTCTCTAGAATTCTGTCAGGAAAAATAATAAATAATTGAATTCATATTGCATCATAGATTGTAAATTTAATTTTAATAGGAAATCAGGCTTTCCAACCCATGACTATTTGATCCTTGCATCAAAGGCTGAAGGTCAGTATAGTATAGAAGAAGGATCAGAAGACTCGATGATAAAATTGAGATCCAAGTTTGGTAGCTGCAATAAATACATGGACTTGAACAGTGAGTACATTCTCACTTCTGATGTGAAGAGCATCAGACTTACTCCAAATATTTCAGATGAAGAAAATAAAGCTAAGTGTTCTGCTTCAATAATACCTATATGTGTATCCCTCTACTCTTGGGTAGACATAGAAATATGTGAGGAGGATACACAAGTGAAAGAGAGGTTGTGCACGATATCCAGGAACCCACACTCTAGCTGTAGAGAAAGCCATGTAAATATATAAACTGATAATTACATCACACTGTGACACAAGCAATAACTAAACAAAGGATGATTCACAGAAATTGTGACTTTCAAAGAATAATAACTTTTGTCTGGACGAGTTAGAAAGGTTTCCTGGAAGGGTTCATAACTTAGCAGTGTTTTGTTGATGAACGAGATACGCGGTAAGTTAAGGGTATCCAGATTGATGAGACATTGCATAAATGTGCAGATATATAAAACAGCATAAATATAGATGGATAGATATATAGATGATAGACATAAATAAATATAGATGCAGACACTTATAGAGACTGAAATTTGTACTGAAAGTGTGAGACAGATAAATGTAGCAGAGAAAACCTGGGAGGAAATTTTAGGAACTTGGATATGTACCTACAAGTGAGTATGAATCACTCATATTTACAATCCTACAACTGACTTGCTCATTATAGTTTTCATTTATTTATTTTAATTTAGTTTATTCTTAATGTATTTTTTGGAATAGTTGATATATTCCCATGGTTCACTTCTTTTCCCTCAGCCAGTGAAAAATACCTAATATACACTTCCAGAGATATTTTATGCATATTCAACCAAATGTGTAAATATTAGTTAAGTTCATTTGAAAACAGTTATTTTAGTGGCAGTGTGGCAGACAGATATAAGATGGTGAATCTATAGGCATAAAGACCAATTTGGAGGCTATTGAACAGTAAGTGTGAAATAATAAAAATGTAACCTAAAGAAATGTCAATGATGATAGATGTTACCAAGCAAGGGCTTGCCACCTGATGCTCACAGAATCTGAAACTGTGGTATATCAGTCTTTGAATGAAGCAAGGCTTTATTGTGAAATTAATTGGTAAGAAGACAAGAGGCCAGGCTCTCAAATCTGTCTCACCTGTCCAAGGTATGGAGTAAGGTTTTAGGGATCAGGGAGGACTGGCTGGTATGCAGAAATGCTGGCAGGATAAGTTTCCACTGGAAGATCAAAATTTCCTCTTCTGTGCATGATCCTGGCTGGCTTCCTGCCTTGCCCCTGAAAAATACCTTTACCACCCTGTTGTGGAGATAGGGTCAATTACAGGAGGTTACCAGGAAAAGAACAGTAAACCAGGGTAAAGTTGTTATGCAGATAAAGCTATCTCCACTAATAAGAGTTTCTAGAGATTTAGAGTCATCCTTCTCTTCTTGGTAGAGAGAAGGAGGCACCCTTACAAGTGGCGATTTCTCTTATAAATTTCCCTTACAAAAGGGTAACTTCTACTAGGTTTTCAGAGCTTTCACTGCACCTGCTATTTTTTATTAACTGTCAGCTCAAAATAGCCCTTATGTCAAAGAGGCGTATTTTGGGGTGGCAAATTCTTTTCCTGGTCCTGTCATTATATAGAAATGAGAGTATCAAAAATTTTGTGGAAATGTGATATTTTAATTGAAAGCAAATATGTTATCATGCTGTGAATACACTATATTTTTTTATCAGGTATCCAGGATGTTTGCAATAACTTTAGAAACGCTAATACACTGGTTCTAGCCAGGCATAGCTTCCTTCTGAGACAACGAGAAACCCAATTCTTACCTGTAGTCCTATAATTGGTATACATGAACAGATGCCCTGTCCCTATTACCCTTGGAAGGAACATAATAAAGTAGCTGAGGGTCATGAGCAGGATCTCTCCACTCCCTCAGTGCGGTTAGGTAAGCAGGAGCAGTAATGATTTACAGAACCCAGGGACGTGGTAGATACTTAAGAAATATTTTTGAAAGACAAATACTGCATGATTCACTTATTTGTGGAATCTACAACAGTCAAATTCACAGAAGGAGAAAGTAGAATGGTGTTTGCCAGGGACTGAGGAGGGGGAAATGGAGAGATGTTGGTCAAGGGATACAAAGTTTCAGTTATAGAGCTGACTGTATTCTGAAGATCTAATATACAGAAATGTGACTATATTTAATAATACTGTGTCACATACTTGAAATTTGCTAAGAGGTTAGAACTTGTGTTCTCACCAGAAAAAAAAAAGAAAGGTAATTTGAAGTGATGATATGTTAATTAGCTTGACTGTGGTGATTGTTTCACAAGGCACATGTATATCAGAACACGAGGTGGTACTCCTTAAATATATTTATTTGTCAATTATAACTCAATAAAGCTAGAAAAAACTTAAAAAGAATAAAACAATGTACTAAAAAGAGAGCAATATATGTTGAGTAAATAAAAAAGATAACTTCTGCTATGACTTTTTATTATACAGAAATTTGAATTTGAGGAGACTATGAGAATGATCATGGTGCATGAGGAGAAGACATTCAAATTTTGTTAACTTTTATATAAAATGTTTCTAAAGCTGCTGTTGTTTTTATTCAGATTTTCAAGAAACCAGAATTACATCAGAAAACAATTTTAATTGCTTGATTTAAGTCCTCTGGAAAATAAGGCAAGCAACTATCTCTAGGGTCCTAGGGGTACAAGGAGTGGAAGTAGATATGAATCTTAGAGTCTCCCCCAGACTAGCTCTCCAGAGGCAAGACAAGGGCTGCCTTTTCCACCAGCAGGTTTGTTTGTAGCTCTGAGAAATATGGATATTCTTTTTTCATGTAAGGTATATAGAAGATGCCTTAGGTTTAGTCAGTTCTTCATGGGAAAAATCATTAGGGGAAAATTTTGAACCACTGTAAACATTAAGTCTCTGGAATAGGAAGGGCCCTCTTGCTACAGAACTTTGTACAGATGGTCTGACTTAGCTGAACTCCTACACACCAGTGTCTGTACAACTTTTTCCAGGGAGTGGGAGAATGGAAGGACCTTGAGAGCTTTCAAGTGTATGTCTGTGATCTTCTGTGACATTTTGGAAGAGTTGTACAAGGGAGAATAGCCAAATGTTAAATACAATTGAACTGAAAGATATAAATTGAAGCTTCTGAGAAATGTAATAAATAGAACCTACTCTAAATAAGATTGTAAAGCATGGTAAAAAAAAATATTGGCTCACAAGAGAAAAAAGAAAAAAAGGAAGAAATAATTAGAAAGAAGATTTTAAATATCATACTTCCCAGATTTAAAGACACAATTACACAATAATACAAATTGTATACAAAGATTCAATAATACAAATTTTTTATTCCATATAATAACATCATTCGGGAGATAAGAAACAATCATATTTAATTTGCAAATTAGTTTTCAGTTGAATTCAGACAGAAGGAAGGTGAAAATTTACAGGAAAAGGCAATAGTTCTTAACTACAGATGATCATATATCCCTCTCCTCTCCCAAAGGGACGTTTGACAATGTCTGGAGAAATTTTTGATTGTCACAATGGAGGGGACAGGGGTTTGGGTGATATTGTCATCGAGTTAGAGGCCAGAGATGCTGCTACACATGGTGTAATGCATAGGGTAGGCAGTTCAATAGACATTCTTTATTAAAAAAACATAAATCACTATTTACTTTGATATCTGAAGTAGTTAGTCACAAAGAGGAATGATAGTTAAAGTGCTAAACTGATATTTCAAATAGATATAATTAAGTAAACAGACTATTTCTTAATATCACAATATATGCACATATTTTTATATAAATTAGTTCCAATTATACAAGTGATTTCAAGTGCTTTGCATTTCATTATTAACTGTAGGAATAAAAAAACATTTTTTTCATTTCGCTAGACCTTTCTTTGCAGAATTCATGAATTCAATAAGATCAGAATGCCTTACATGAGGGTTTAATTACATGTTACCATTTAACTTCTTTTTTATTTTTTAAAGCTTGGCAACTGAGCTAAAATCTGTTGCCAATCTTCATTTTTTTAAATTCTTCTTCTCCCAAAGGCCCCCCAGTACATAGTTGTATACTCTAATTCTGTGTCCTTCTGGTAGTGCTGGGTGGGATGCCACCTCAGCATGACCTGATGAGCAGTGCTAGGTCTGCACCCAGGATCTGACTTGGCAAAACTCTGGGCCACCAAAGTGGAGAGCACGAACTTAACCACTCAGGCACAGGGCTGCCCCACTATTTAAATTCTTGAGTTCATAATTACATTCTTAAGTCTTAGAATTATATTTCAGAACATGAATAGAGTTGTTTTATAATTTTTGAAAAAGTAAAATTAACTAGGAATTATTTTCTGAATCATTAGGTATTTCTGTCTTGGATACTTAACACCTATCAGGATTATAACACATCTATTCTGTCTCACCTTATATTCTACACAGAAGAAAGTTAAGCATGCTTCACGTGCCAATTGTTCTCCATAATGTATTATTTCTAAGACTGAAATTCAGATCCTACCATCAGGAAAAATATTTGCAACAGAGAAATATAACTGCTAGGGCCGTATTCTCCCTCTTGGGCTTCTCATATTTCCCAGAACTGCTAACCCCCCTCTTTGTGATGTTTCTGGTCATTTACAGCTTCAGTGTGGTAAGAAATCTTTGAATGATTGTGATTATCAAAACTAACCCCAAACTACACATCCCCAAGTACTTTTATCTAAGCTATTTCTCATTTGTGAATTTCTGCTATTCCTCCATCATTACACCCAAGATTCTGGTGATCCTACTTGCAGAAGACAGAACCATTTTGTTTTCAGAACATATGGGGCAATTCTTTTTCTTTTGCACCTTTGTGATGACTGAATTAATTCCATTTGCTGTGATGGCCTATGACCACTTTGTGACCATTTGCAACCCTCTGTGCTACACAGTTTCGAGGTCACAGAAACTCTGTGCTGTGCTAGTACTTGTAGCATATGCATGGGGAGTAGCATATTCTTTGCTACTGACATGTTGTGCTAAGTTATCTTTTCAAGGTGTCAATATAATCAATCACTTCTCTGAGCTGTCCTCCTTGATTTCCCTTTCTTGCTCTGATTCTTATCTCAGCCAATTATTTCTTTATTGTTGCCACCTTTAATGAGGTGAGTACATTGCTCATCATTCTCATGTCTTATGTGTTCACTGTCGTGACCCTGAAGATGCTTTCAGTTGGTGGATGCTGCACAGTCTTTTCCACCTGTGCTTCACACCTGACCACCATCACCATCTTCCATGCCGCCATTCTCTTCCTCCGTTAGGTACCCAACTCCAATAACTCCAGGTACACAGTCAAAATGGCCTCTGTGTTTTACACAAAGTAGTGATCCTCATGTTGAATCCTCTGATTTAGAGTCTGAGAAATAAAGAAGTCAAGGAGACCATCAGCAAAATAATGAAAACATTTTCTTCGTTTCAAATGCATACACTGGTAAATATTTACCTCAGTTTTTGCAGAACATCTTTCTGATTTTGCAATGAACTTTGTATCAAGAGTTGACTTTTAAAAATCGCTTTAGATTTTCAAAAAGAAAGAACGTTTACAATGAAAAGACAATGAATTTTAAGTTAAAGAGACCAAATCTGATGGTATGAACCAGAGAAGATCAATTGTCCTGACTCCATCTTTATTTAAAAAAATGATATAATATGACTTAGCTCATAAAGTGATATGTAGAACAAAATAAATCATAGACAACATATCTGGTATATACTATATGTGCCATAAATGCTAGTTCTGTTATTATTTCTTCCTTGATAATTTAAGTTATAGGTGCTAAATAGGAAAACAATTTTGTGTTTTAAATTTAGTGACATAGATAACAGTAAAAGATGTAGTCTCACTTTCAAGAACCTCACATCCAGAGTTGTTGGTAAATATAATAAAAGTGTTGGTGGGGAGAGAGATTGTAAAATCATTTGTGGCTGTGAGAGGGATTGTTTCATAATTGCATGCCTCCTTTACCTGACTCTGAAGGATAAGAAAGTTATTAAGAGAAACAAAGGAGAAAGATACTAGATTTATGCAGGAGTAAAGAGCATGAACTACGTTCAAGAGATAAGTGCATATAACAATCTCAATTACTAAACAAATATTTTGAGCTCCTATTGTATGCTCTATGCATACAGGGTATATTGGTAGGTGCTTAAAAGAATGAAAATTTGCATGACTTTTAGCTACTGTTCTAAATGATCTCTAAAAGTGTTCCAGTGTATAGGATGAAAAGATTTATAAGAGATTTAGGCGTATTAGCTTGCTTCTTGAAATAGAACAAAAAGAGAAAATATATTCATGTTCCATATTATATGCTTCCTTTATATCACCTACCAATCACTGTAAATATATTATTATTATTGTTATTATTATTGCTATTATGACAGCTTGACCATGAGTATATCTTAGTTTTATCCATCAGGACTCTCTAGGCAGTCTTCATAAAATAATTCAACGGATTTGTTGTAAGTTTTGAGAGCTGTTTGCTTCCCTGGAATGTGAATGTTGCTTTAAATTAACTCTAATTTTTAATTATAATCTAAACAAAGAAAAAATCAAATCCAGATTATTGTGTGTATGAGGGAGGATTAATTTTCCTAGTAACAGTGTAATATTTATTATAAGATGCCATCATAGACACAGGTATCTAATGTGGACACTTTATTACATCATTTTGATCTTTTCTTTTATCTCTTCTATTATCAGTTTTGCTTGAAATTTTGTTAAGATTTTATTTTTTCCTTTTTCTCCCCAAAGCCCCCTGGTACATAGTTGTATATCCTTGTTGTGGGTCCTTCTAGCTGTGGCATGTGGGACACTGCCTCAGCATGGTTCAATGAGCAGTGTCATGTCCACACCCAGGATTCAAACCAACGAAACACTGGGCCACCTGCAGCAGAGCGCGAGAACCCAACCACTTGGCCATGGGGCCAGCCCCTTGCTTGAAATTCTTATACATCAGTTTTCCCCTTTATACTTTTTGTGTCTGAATAAAATTCCAAATTTAGTCAGTAATATATTGAGAAAAGAAATTCCAGCAGTTTTTATAAGGGTAAAATAAAAACTAGGCAACAATTTTATGTTGGTTCAATGAAATAATTTGATATGATTGTATGATTTTAAAATTAAAATGATAAATTAATATCACCTTTTTATTGTTGATATTTAGAGAAGAAATATCCAACATTGTTTTCTGTATTCACAAATAAACTGTCTTCTTCTACACATTGTCATTTATTTGATATTTAAATAAACTAGAACAATGATGGCTACCTAGCAGGAAAGTTGTACAAATTTTGTTGGGAATCAATGATAATCCATTTTCAGAGAATAAATCTTTTCCATCTTGGCAAAGGATGACTAAATTTTTGTGAAGTCAGAGACACAATCCCCTTACTTTTATTCTGAGGAAATGGAGATATATATTGTTTAAGTTCTCTGACAACTGTTTTAAAATTAATAGGTGACACAATCAAGACAATAATTTGAGACTTCAACCGTGCAGGCCTTAATACATTTCATTAAATACTGATATAAAATTTCATATGCTTTCATTTTCTAACTTTAAATTTCAAATTATCTTTGGTAACTTCTATAGCTGCTATAGAGCTAGATTTTTATTAGTTTTATTCAACCTTTTTTTAACTCATGTGCTTCTTAAATAAGTTAATTTTAAAAACTTATAAACCTCAGAATTTTCAAATGACTTCAAAATAACATAATAAGTTTAAGTGAAAAAGAAAAATCTAATGTCCAATGCATACTGTGGTTATGTTATGTTCATAATAATTAATCTGAAATATACAGATCATCAGATTTCCTGTCATTTCTTTTGTCCCAGGAATCATGTTTAAATCCACCCACTCTCCAGAATTGTATCCTTTAATAATCACACTAGCATATTACTTTGCACCCAAAATATATGTATATTGACCATTTATTTCATTTGTTAATAAAGTTGTAAGTGATTTTTGTCTACACAGACCTATCATTATAATGATCATTATATTGGTCCTATTCAATAACTTAACTATGTTACAAATTTTTGTAAAATTTTCAAAAGTAAACTATAAAATGTCCCTGGAAATGCATCTCTTAATGGTATGGATTGAGATGAATTTTACTTTTTTATTTCAATTTAAAATTATCCAAGGATGAGTATTTTTACTACTAAAATAATACAGATTTCAGTATACATAAATTTGATCATCTTACAAAAAGAAGGATGGGAACACAGCTGTGGTTTTTTGAGTAATAGGGCTGTCACTCCATATTTTTTAACATCACACACATATTAAGTCAAAAGACCTCTAAACCCTTATCATTAATGATTATTTTAACAATTTACTAAATATAATTATATCCATTTCATTTGTCATTTAAGGTGCATCTGTTAATATTCTAGTTTTGAAATGGAATTGTGCAATCATTAGAGAAATTCACTTGTTTAGTTTCTCAGAAATTTATGAAAAAGCCTTTAGTATGATTTATTAAAGAACAATTTTTAAAAATATGTTACTGTTTCACTTGGTTGAATTTTTCTTAAGTCAATATTATTAGGCTTTTGGCTTAAGTGTAGGAGGTAGCAAGCCAGAAAGAGATTTGCTTTCAATATTACAGTACAAAAACCTAGACATTCTGCAAATTGAAAACATTTTTGAAACCCATTGGATAGCTTGGGTCACTGTGCAACTGACAAACACAACCGTAGAGTTGCCAGTAACAGCATTCCATTGCTAGGGGAGGGGGAAATATCAGGAGACTCTCTGGGATATATGTGCAAAGAGAAGGCTTACAACTTAAAGTTAATTAGATATTAAACATATCTTGTAGGCCAAACCCCATCCTAAGTATAAGGTAACACTAGAGGAATTTGGATATTTTGGTACATTGAAGTAGCCACCGTATCAACCACACTGAAGCCCAGCTCAACTCCCACACTTAATGTTATGCAAAAAGTGAGTTAATTTCCAGGCATAACTATCATTTACTTCAGTATCTATTGTTCTAAAAACCATATCCATTCTTAACCATTATGGCACACAAATAAGTGGAAGCAAATAACTCACTACAAAAAGACACAGATATTAACAGAATTAGATTCAGCTATGACCTAGACATTAGAAGTAACAGACAGGCAATCTAAAATAAATATGACTCTTGTGGGTTTTAGTGGAAAGGTAGACAACACGAATGGATAGACGGGGATTTCAGCAACGTCATGGAACTATGAAACTAAATCAAATAAAGGTGTTAGGAAAAAATGAAAAATAACAGAGATAAAGGATATTTTTTAAAATTTTTATTGAGATTATGATAGTGTACAAGTTTGTGAAATTTCAGTTGTACATTATTGTTTGTCAGTCGTGTTTTAGGTGCACCATGTCACCCTTTGTGCCCATCCTGCACCTCTCTTTCCCCTGGTAACCACTTATCTGTTCTCTTTGTCTACATGTTTAACTTCACTTATAAAAGTGGAGTCATACAGAGATTGTCTTTCTCTATCTGGCCTATTTCACTTAACATAAGACCCTTAAGGTCCATCCATGTTGTTGCAAATGGGACAATTTTATCCTTTTTCATGGCTGAGTAGTATTCCATTGTGGACATATACCATATCTTCTTTATCCAATCTTCACTTGATGGGCACTTAGGTTGCTTCCATGTCTAGGCTATTGTAAATAACACTGCAATGAACATAGGGGTGCATGGGACTTTTGGCATTGCTGATTTCAAGTTCTTTGGATAGATAACCAGTAGTGGGATGGCTGGGTCACATGGGATTTCTATTTTTAATTTTTTGAGAAATCTTCATAATGTTTTCCATCGTGGCTTCACCAGTTTGCATTCCCATCAGAAGTGTAGGAAAGTTCAATAAAGGGCATTTTTAAGGGGCACAAAAACTGCTTCAACCTAGATGAGGAAAGAACTAGTGAAATTAAAGATAGAACAATGGAAAACACACAAAATTACATGCAAAGAATAAAAAGGATCAAAGAAAACATCAAAGAGTTGGGTACCAATATCAAATAGTAAAAAATACCATAATTTGAAACTCAGAAGCAAAAGAGAAGGAGGTTAGGGCAGAGGGAATATGTGTAGAGATAATGGCTAAGAAGATTCCGAAATTAAAAAAGATACCCAAAACAAATCAAGAAAGCTCAGAAAATACAAAGCAGAAAGAAAACACACATACACACACAATAAAACACAAAAGAACAAAAGTAAAAGAAAAAATATTGAATACAAGAATCATCATATATTGAACGGGGCTTTTCAACCTCAGAAATATTGGCATTTTGCACTGGGTGATTTTTGTTGTGAGGCACATTCCTGTGCATTGTATGCTGCTTAGCAGTGTCTGTGACCTCTTCACCATAGATGCCAGCAGTACTCCCTTGAAGTTGGGAAAATTAAAGACATTCCATGTGTTGTCAGATGGCCTCTTCATGCTTGTTGGGATGGGGAGGATGCAATTGAGTATAAAACCAATTCTACTTTAGAACAGCTGATCTAAAGGAAAAAGTTAAGCATTATAGCACATTTCATTGCAGAAAATGTGAAAGTCAGAATAAATGGACAGAAAGTTGAAAATGTTAAAGGGGAAACAACAAAAAAATCAGTCACTCCAGAATGGTATACACGTGAAAATATCTTTCACAAATGGCAGACAAAACAACTTTTTTTGAGACTAACAGAAACTGACAGAATTTATTACCTGTAGGCATGTATTGCTAGAAATATTAAAATAAGTTATTCAGGGAGAAGGAAAATACTACCAGACAGAAAATTCAAGCTACACAAGGAAATGAACACTGGTAATTGCACAATGAATAAATGTATTTTTTTCATATTTTTATTGTTCTAAAAGGCATCTGATTGTCTGAAGGGAAAAAGTAGCATAAAATGACATTTACAGAGTCTGTACAAGTAAAATATATAATAGTAGCATGATAAGAGAACCTGTAAGTTTACTGTTCTTTAAGTCCATAGAAGACCTATAATTTATTTTAAAAAGGTCTTTGTAAACTCTTAGAAAACCATTTTGATTTTAAAGAAATAAAAATATGAAGTCAATAGAGGAGGGAAAATAATGGGAATCATAGAAAAATTCTTTCCAAAGAAGACAAAAATGAAAGACACAGGATAGATTAAACACATAGAGATAAGGTATAAAGATGGTAGATTTAATTCAGCCATATAAGTAATTACATTAACCATAATAGACTAGACACCCAATTTAAAGATGGAGGTTGTCATACTGGACACATAAAAAACTCCGGACTATCTACATAAATCTTCTTAATTGTAAAGACATATTGTGTTAAATATAAAAAGATATAAAATATATCATTCATGAATATATTAATATAAAACAAAGTAGACTTTAGAACAAGAAATATTACTAAGGATAAGGAGGACATAAAATAAGGAAGAAGTCAATTCACCATGATTCATAGCAATCTTAAATGTATTGATTGAAAGAATACATATTGTTAAGATAGTAAGACTCCCTAAATTGATTAACAGATTCAATGAAATCCCAGCCAAGATCTCAATAAGACTTTTTTTATTAATTGACCAGCTGATTCATAATTTATATACAGTCAAAACTAGAAAAAACAAACAATATTGAAATTCACAAAATCATTGAAAGAATCTCACTACCTGATTTCTTAATTCTTTTAAAGATTATTTTATTTTATTTTTTTCTCCCCAAAGCCCCGTGGTACATAGTCATATATCTTAGTTGCAGGTCCTTCTAGGTGTGGCATGTGGTACGTCGCCTTGATGTGGCCTGATGAGCAGTGCCATATCTGCACCCAGAATCCGAACTGGTGACACCCTGGGCTGCCGAAGCGTAGCACAAGAACTTAACCACTCGGCCACGGGGCTGGCCCCTCACTACCTGATTTCTAAACTTACTATAAAACAAAGTAACTAAGGCAATGTGGTATTCAAAGTATAAACATATAGACCGATGGAACAGAGCAGCAGATCCAAATACAGACACACATCTAAATGATCAGATCATTTTCCACAGATGCAAAGTGTGTACAATGGAGAAAGGACAGTCTTTTAACAAAAGATGCTAGATCCCTTAAATGCCCATGTGCAAAAGATGGGCTTCAGTTGGTAAATCATACCACATAAAATAATTAACTCAAATGGTCGTAGAACTAAATGTAAAATCAAATTTTAAAGCTTCCAGAAGAAAACATGAGAAAAATTCCTTGTAATTTTACATTAGACAAACATTTCTTAGATATAAATCCCAAATCATAATCAATAAAAGAAAAATGGTAAGTGAGATGACATCAAAATTAAAAACTTTGCTCCTCAAAAGCCACTGTTGAAAGAATGGAAAAGTTAGACCTACAATAGAAGAACGTCTTTCCAAGCACACAGCTGATAAAGAATTTGTATGCAGAATATAGACAAGACTCTCAAAATTAAACAACACACTTCTGTATAAGCCAAAGGTCAAACAAGAGAAATTGTAGAAAATTTTGAATTGAATGAAAATAAAAACACAATCTATAACATTTTAAAAGATATTTCTAAAGTACTTAGAGGGAAATCTAGGTCTTAAATACCTATATTAGAAAAGAAGAAATATCTCAAAACTAGAACTTTAGCTTCCACATTTAGAAGCTAGAAAAAGGAATGATGAACTAAAAACAAACAAACAAAAAGGAAAAGGAAGCATATTATAAAGACTGGTATGCGCACCAATAATAGAAAGATGAAAAACAATGGAGAAAATCAGAGTTTAAACTTGAAAAGATCAGTAAAATTTATAAAATTTTATCTAGAATTTAACCAAATCAGATAAGATACAAATTAATATAATCAGGAGGCATATTGACCTTCTAGAAATTAAAACGACTATAGCAAATGTTATAAACAACATATGCAAACACATTAGTCAACTTAGATGATAAGGACAAATTCCTAAAAGGAAAAATTACCAAAATTGACAAAAGAAGAAATAGAAATCTGAATAGACATATAAAAATAAATAAATTGAATTTGTAATTAAAATATTTTTCACTCCTACCAATATCTAGACACAGATGGCTTCACTACCTAAATTTACTAAACATCTATATAAATAATAATAGCAACTGTTGATTAACTCATGTAAGAGATCTTCTTTTCAATTTATTTATTAAGCCAGTATTACCCTGATAACAAAGTCAAAAAAGAAACATGAGGAAAGAAAACACAATATGATATCTCTCACATTTGTAGATACAAATATTGTCAGCAAAAATATTAGCAAAATAAATCCAATAATGCGCTTAAAGAGTAATAAATCACAACCAAGTAAGATCTATCCCAGGAATGCAAGGTGGGTTTAACAAACGAAAAGCAATTACTGTAGCACATCAATTCTGTAAAATAAAACACAAAAACCATATAGCCACCTCAATAATTGCAGAAAAAGTTGTTTGAGACAATCCAACACCAATTTAAGATAAAAAAAAGTCTGAGCAAAGTAGAAATAGAGAAAGTTACTTCAACCTACCAAACATTCTTCTTGCACCACACTTAATGTTTAAGGAGTGAGTGATTTCCCCTTAAAGTAAAAAAATAATGCTGGATGTCCACTCTCAGTACTGATGATAGACAGATATTTAGAAAGGTAGATAGATACATAGATGACATATACATAGATGGATAGATAGATGATAGATTAATAAATCAGTCAGTCATCTGAAGTTGAAGTAAAACTGATTTTATTCACAGACTTCATGATCTTATAAGTAGAAAATCATAAGCATTCCGCATACACACACAAAAACCACTAGAATAACTGAGTTCATCACAGTCACAAGATACAAAATCATTATACAAAAAACAATTTTATTTCTAAATAGTAGCAAAATAATATCTGAATGTGAAATTAAGAAAACAATGTGATTCATGATAACACAAAAATACTTAGAATTGAATTTAATGAAAGAAAAGTACTTAATCCTGAAAATTACAAAACATGTTAATTGGTACTGGTATAACGTAGACAAATATATCAATGTAATAGAATCAGTGATCCAATAATAAACACATAATGGCTGATTGCTTTTTGTCAAAGCTACCAAAGCTATTTATTGGGGAAGGATACTCTTCGCAATAAATAGTAAAAAGTAATTGACTACTCACATGCAAAAAAGATGAACTAAAACCTATATTTCAGACCAAACACATCATTAACTCAAAATGGATCATAGACCTAAATTTACAAACAAAAAGTACAAATTATATATCTGATGATAGTTTTACATCAATAGTATATAAAGAATACTTACAACTAAGGTACAGTCATTCACTGCATAATGATGTTTCATTCAATGATGGACCCCATACTCGTTAGACAGTGGTCCCATAAGATTAGTGCCGTGTAGCCTAGGTATGCAGCAGGCTGTACCATCTAGGTTTGTGTAAGTACACTCTATGATGTTTGCACAATGACCAATTGCCTAGTGATGCATTTCTCAGAATTTATCCCCTTCATTAAGTGTTGCATGACTGTATAGAAAAGCAAATACAATCATTAAAATAGACAAAATACTTGAATACGTATTTTAACAGAGAAGATACAATCTAAAAGGAATATTATGAGTTGGAAAGAGGCAGAATGACGTGCTATGAGTTTGAGGTTCCTCGTTTAAGGCATAAAAAAATCAAAGCCTTAAGAACAAAAATATTCTAAGTTAAACCTTTTTATGATATTGATACATTTCTAATCCTAATTTCTACATCCTGTCTAACTGTCACCCTAATGCGGAGAGTTGAATCAATATACCTGTGAGCTGATCCTGGGGAATCAAGACAGTGAACTATCTCTGCTCAGTATATAAGGTGATACTTTTGGATTTGTTTTGGGTTCACCATAAATTAATTCTTCTTATCAGCCTAGAACATTAGGAAGAGAATTTTCCTGTTTTAACTATGAAGTAGGTAAATAACTCAGTTTTTTTTTTTTGTTCTGGTCAGGTAATACAAAAACAGTAAGTTCAGGAAAGTGATATTTTGACTTAAAAATTAGTTCAAGAAATGGAGAAAACATCAGATTATGTTTCCAGTCTAGGATCTCTTCACTCAGTGTCATTGTATGTGAGTATGTGAAGGTGTGTTTATATTCCTCCTGATGTCCTGGAAGGAGGGCAGAGAATAAAATTCCTCAACTTCCATCTTCCTTTTCTTTAGAGACAGCCCTAAAAAGAAGACCCCACTTAGATGGAATACACAGCATAACCACTTTCTCCAACCAACAACTTGAGTTAACTTGGGAAATGTTTTCACTTACCTCCTTTTTATTCTGCTTTCATTCTGGCTTACCACTCCAGTTTGAAAAATCTGTGTTGCTGTCTCTCCAGGGTTTTAAACCACTCTTCCCTTGGATCTGTATTGTGAAAACAGAGTTTTCTGGTATAGCTCTGGGAACTCTTCTTTTGAAAAACTACCTTCATGGACAACACACTGATTTAGACTTAACTCTTCTTTTTCCTTTGTCACACTACTCTAGGCCTTGGGGAGCTAGACTAGACAGATGTATGGTTCTAAAGCAATGGTTCTATCCACCACTGTACCTGTACTATTTTCATAATTATCATGTTAATCTAATTCCAGAATTGGCAAAATAAACAACTACTTTGAAAAAGTACCGTAAACTTTATGTGGTGCATAGTACCAATAGGTTTCACAACAATCCCTTAATGTACATCTGAAAACAATATTTAAAAGTTATGATTAGGGCTGGCCACATAGCCAAGTGGTTAAGTTCATGCACTCTGCTTTGGCAACCCAGGGTTTTACTGGTTTGGATCCTGGGCACAGACATGGCTCCACTCATCAAGCCATCCTGAGGTGGTGTGTCACATAGCACAACCAGAGGCACTCACAACTAGAATGTACAACTATGTACTGGGGGGACTGGGGAGAAGAAGAAGGAAAAAATGAGAAGATTGGGAACAGATGGTAGTTAGGTGCCAATCTTTAAAAAAAATTACGATCGCTATCAATGGTAGATTGATTTAAAAATATTATAATGAAAAATGTAAGAGTCAGATAATTAACCACCTAAATGTTTAATTTATGCATCCAAATATCCAGACTACATATTAAGTTTGTTATCAAAGATACAAGTTCATAAGTGGTTGGCTTTTATTTTTCTCTTTTCATGGTGTTTTGTCTTCATGTAGACTTAAGGAAGGAGTTAAAAAATTAAAGATGAGTGCTATAGGTTAACTGACGTTTGGTTAAGTGATGTGAAATAATTGGGTTGTTGGCTGGTGAAATACCCTGAGGTCTAATTAGCCATAGCTAAGAAACTTCACAGAATTTACCTACTAATAGGATATATGTTAGCACTTGTAAGCCTGAAGAGAAGGGTCGTATCCAGAGGTGCCATTTATAAATCAACAAAGATGCTTATTTTAGCTCAGCTAGTTGGCATTTTAATTATTTTTAAAGATTGGTACCTGGGCTAACATCTGTTGCCAATCTTCTTTTTTTTTTTCATTCTTCTCCCCAAAGCCTCCCAGTACATAGTTGTATACCCTAGTTGTGAGTGCCTCTGGTTTTGCTATGTGGAACGTGGCCTCAGCATGGCCTGATGAGCAGTGCCATGTCTACGCCCAGGATCCAAACCAGCGACAAAACACTCGGCCGCTGAAGTGGAGTGTCCTAACTTAACCACTCAGCCATGGGCCAGCCCCTAATTGGCATTTTAATCTTACAGCTTTACTTTGTTCTTGGTGAAGTAACAGCTCCCTGGGGCCCTGGCCATGAAGCTATGTCAGACAAGTTCATAGTGAGGTTATTTTTTCCAGGAGGTCATTTAATTATAGAATCTGAGATTTCAATGGATCTTACAAGTCATATAATTACCCCTCACCCCCACCAATCTGAGGTTTAAATCTCTTCTTCAGCATGTCAGGTATAAGAAAGGTAGATTAAATGACAGTACTACCAACTTAGGAGTAAAAATATTTTGAGGTCTTTTGTGCTTATTGATATATATTTAAAATAGTTAGAATTGTATTACCTATTCAAGTTTGCATCCATGTTTATCCCCACTTAATATTACAATATAAAAATTTTGCTGTGATATCTCATAATTTTTAAAAAATCTCTATTGAAAACTACATATTATTCAAATATATTCACTATATTTTACTTATCCATTTCTCTAATGTTGGAATTTCCATGTAGTTTCTCATTTTCCACAGCTTTTAATCATTGTACTTAAAATATTTATACATAATTTTTTTCTCTTTTAAAAATATTTTCCTTTAAGGTTTATTCCTAGAAAGGTTATTGTGGAGTCAAAGAAAAAGGAGAAAGTAATTCGTATTTCTTCATAGTTATTTCTAAATCACTTATTAATTATATCTTATTTTTAATTTATGTCACTGTACTCTTTTCTGATCTGTTGGAGAGTTCACCTCAGAATAAGAAAATGCAGCAAAGCTATGCACTTTGTTCTCACATAAGTATAAGATCTCTATTTTGGATAATTAAATAGTAATGTTCTTTTCAACTATCTTTGAAAGGAAAAGAAACATTTTTGCAGAGTACAATTTCTTATATTTATGTTTCCTCTTTTCTTTCCTTTGGGAAATTTATGTCCGCAAAGCTCCTCATTCTATTAGTAAAGTAATTTCCTATAACCAGGAATGATGGATGATGGATATTATGGAGGTTAGGAGAAGATGATGTGAGAATACATATGGCAGACACACAAAGGAGTGAGAGGATCTCATGGATGGACGACCTGCTGCCATTTGTAATAAAATGTTGGGGGAGGGATTTCCAAAGGTATTTAACAGGAACACTTTTTAAGACTTTGTGTGGACATATATAGGTTAATATATATAGCAAGAGTCCAATAAATTGACTGAGTGGACATGTAATAGGTACTTATAGTAAGTAATAGATCTTAAATGTGTTTGTGTCTGTGTGTGTATATGTAGAGAACTTTATTTAGCAGACTCTTTCTTCCTGTTCTCCACACTAAGTTTCTATTTTTACAGGTTTAAAAATAAGGCTTTCCTTTGCTTGACAGATCCTTATGTATTGAACACCTACCCAAGAATTTTTTTTTATCCCTGTCTACTGAAGCTGGAAATTTCCTGAATGTCACTATGTTAAATTGTATTTGGAACAGAATTTTGAAGAATAAAAACTATTAATTAACAAACACTATAGTTATCTTAAAAGTAAAATGACCCAGTAACATACTCTTTCCTTAAGGCAATTAATATTTTCCTACTTACCCTATAAAGTGTGTCAGAAACTATTAAACTGGAAGGTAGCTTCCTTTCAAAAGTTTGTTTCTCATAAAGTAGAGAGTAGTGATAAATAGAGTGGGAGGATGATAAGGCTGGAATTCCTAGGTTTATAGCTGGGGAAGCGTGCATATTTTTACAAATGAAGATGTAGGAAGTGTGATAAGTCACCCAGCATTTATTCATCACCCAAAAGATGCCAGGCATTGCAGATCTTATGCCAGGCACTGTGGTAGGCATAGCAGGAAAACACACGTGAATAGCATAGTGTTTTGGTAGGTACTAGGGAGTGTGTGTCACCCATGACTTATTTGTTTCCATGATCTGTCTACTTCTGACAAATAGTTATTGACCACGTCTTTCTTTCCACAGTTAGAGCCGTGGATTCAAACGTAAATTCTCCTGGAAGTGGGAATGACTTTTACCTTACAAAATCTATCTGAGAGTTGCGATTTGTAAGCTCACAGACACAGAGGAGGGTTTGGAAGCACAGCACATCAAAATAACTAAGCAAAGTCACATAGTTGGAGGGGGCCAGCCCCATGGCCAAGTGGTTAAAATTCCACGCATTCTACTTTGGAGGCCTGGGTTCTCAGGTTCAGATCCCAAGTGCGGAGGTATTCCATTCATTTGCCATGCTCTGGAGGCACCCCACATACATAATAGAGGAAGATCAGCACAGACATTAGCTCAGGGCTAATCTTCCTCAAGGGGAAAAAAATACAGAGAAGAATTCACAACGGATGTTAGCTCAGGGCAAAACTTCCTCACACAAAAAAAGGTCATAGAGTTGGAAACAGGAGAATCTAGATGTCAGATATATAGTATTTTCTCAGTAAACCACATGTCAAATGTTGCCCTATAGAGGTTTTATAGGTGACAGCTACTAGGTGTCTGAAGAGATTGAAAGCAACATGGAGGTAATGAGGAAGAATTGAAACAATTACTGGGGCAAAGAGTGCCAAGGACATGCTCCATGTTTACAGTGACTACTCTATTTTTGTGCTGTGAAATACAGACTACAACCCCTTCATGATTATTAGGGTTTTTTTTTTTATCCCTTTGTAGGTAATGTAGGCGGCAGGAAGGTGTAACTTCCTGAATGGATCACCTCACACCTCCCAACAATATGACTGAACTTATTCTCTTAGGACTCACACAGAATCCAGACTTGCAGAAAATAATCTTCATTGTCTTTTTGTTCATTTTTCTATTTACCGTGCTGGCCCATTTGCTCATTGTCATCACCATCTCCCTCAGCCTCACACTTTCAGCTCCCATGTACTTCTCTCTTACTTACTTGTCCTTTATAGACACCTCCTATCCCTCTGTCACCACTCCCAAGATGAACATCCACCGGCTGTGCCAGAGAAGAACCATTTTCTTCAGGGGCTGCCTGATTCAGCTCTTTGTAGAGCACTTTCTTGGAGGATCAGAGATCCTCCTCTTCCTTGTCGTGGTCTATGATAGCTATGCGGCCATCTGCAGGCCTCTGTACCACATGACCTCGTGCAACAGGGGCTGTGCCACCTCCTGGTGGTAGTGGTCTAGATCAGGGTGATCCTGCACCCTACTGTGCATATTCTTTTCATACTTGACTTGCCCTTCCGTGGTCCCAATGTCATTGACCACTTCATGTGCAATCTCTTCCCACTGCTGAAACTTGCCTGCAGGGACTCCTACAGACTCAGAATGGTTGTGGTAACCAACAGTGGGCCATGTGCTTGCTTATTTTTTCCATGCTGCTCATCTCTTTCATAGCCATCCTGGCCTCCCTCAGGTCCTATGGCTCCAAAGGATGACACAAATACCTCCCACCTTGTGGCTCCCACTTTACTGTAGCTGTACTCTTTTTGTGCCTTGGATATTCACCTGCATGTGTCCTGCGGCCACGTACCCTGTGGTCAAGTTAGTGACTGTATTCTTTGCCATCCTCATTCCTGTATTAAATCCTATCATTTACAGAATGAGAAACACGGAGGTAAAACATGACATAAGGGGAGACAAGTACCATATGATTACACTAATTTGTGGAAGGTAATCAAACACATACATAACAAGAACAGATTAGTGATTACTAGAGGAGTGGGGAATGAGGGAGGGTGAAAGGGGTAAAGGGGCACACATGTATGGTGATGTATAAAAAACTAGACTATTGGTGGTGAATATGATGCAGCCAATAAATAAAATGAAATATAATAATGTACACCTGTAACTTACATAATGTTATAAGCCAATATATCCCCAACAAAATAAATAAAAAAAAAAAACAGAGAGAGGCAAAGGGAGAATTGATGATAGAAGGAAAAAGCAATGTCACAACAGCAGCAGAAGGAGAACACATGATGTGATGCTGGGCTATGAGCCAAGAATGTAGGTGGCCTTTAAAAGGTGGAAATGGTAAGGAAAGGAATTCTTTCCCTGAGGCTTCAGAATAGTCAGCTCTGTCAATGTCTTGATTTTAGCCCCATAAGACTCATTTCTGATTTCTGAAGAGAACTATAAGAGAATAAATTTTTTATTGTTTTAAGGCAAAAAAAAATGCCCCAAGGATTTTGTTGAAGATGAGAATAGCTTAGGCTGTTCACCCCAAGAAGGTGATGATGTATATAAATAGGGAGGATTATATCTGTCATGATATGTGCAAGAACATCAACAAATTTTAAAGATCACTGACAGAAAAAGAAGTCCCAGATACTAATGTTTATTGAGTAATTAATAGTGGCCAAGCCCTCTGACAGGTGCTTTAATGTACTTTACCATGGCACCAATGCTCACGTGCATAGGTTCAGGCTTTGTAACAGAAGAACAACCATAAACACATAGTGTGATGATCCTAGAGGATGCTTTCTCCAGGCTCGCTGCTCCTTTACTGAATGTTCACATGTATGTGACTGGGATGGAGTTGGCTTTTCCATAGAATCTTGATCTCAGAACTTCTTTTCTTTTGGCTTAGCCTTTGGTAAAGCAAAAAAGAGGATAGATATTCTTTGATAGATGAACGGGGCAGGGATTGCTGGGGAGTGAAAGAATCACTGAAGATTTTTTTTGACACTATGAATTTATCAAAAGCAAAAAGAGGGCCACACAAAAGGAAGAAGGGTAATTTATAATGGATCTCTGCTATTTTTCCTTGGCACAAAAATTAAGCCAGAAATTTTGAAATTACTCTTAATTTGGTCTTATTTTCTTAAATATCCTTATGACTCACAGTTTTTCTTGAATATAAAAGAAGTTTTTTTTTTCCCTTACCAAGACTTGAGAAGCCATTTGAAGGAACAAAGATAAACTTTCTTTTACTTAATCTGAGCAAAAAGGCATATGGCCAGGATCCAAAGCTATTGCTTTGTAGATATAATACATATATTTACATTAAATGAGCACTTTATTATCTATCAGGCATATTCACTTCATTTAGGTGACTTATCCATGTAGTAAATTGGTAGTCCCATTATTACTATCCCCATTTTACAGAGTAGCAAATTGAAGTTGAGAGAGATTTACTAATTTACTTGCCTCAAGTCACACATCCAGGAGTTTCAACTACAAAATTTGAATCCAAGTCTTCTAAATCTCAGTCCTACTTTCTTTCACATAAATCACAGTTGTCTGTGGTATGTTGTTGTATATAGGAAAGGAACTTTTCTGCAGTCTTAATGATTCACTTTATCCTTCAAGAAAGATGGTGTAAAATTTGTTGTAGCCTTATGTCAAATGTAGCAATATCGTTAAGTGGTAATGCTGCTCTATGCATGTGGGACATATCAGGTCATTTTACATTAATATATAATATTTTATAAATCAAAGCTTCTATAACAATAAGAGTCAAACTTGTGTTAGTTCTCACAAATGTCCTTTTTTCAAATTCAGGTCATACGGAGCTATGTAATTTGACTATACAGTGATGCCAGAGCATATTATACCTGTTCTTTGGGGTGATTGTGTGTTCTAACTTATACCTGACTGTCTAAAGTTCATAAGATATAGATCATTTTCTCACAAACTCTAAGCCTGGAAGATAATATAAACAGCACTTAATCTATTAAAAATGATCAAGTTTGCAATCGCTGATGAAAATTAAACATTTCAACAGAACCTAGATTAAATGACGTGGTTCATTTTGACTGTCAGGAGATGAATATAAGCCAGGTGTAAGGATAGGAAAAAGTGTCATTTCTACTCTAAGACAAAAGAGGTGACTTGAAGAGGAAAACTAAGGCCAATGATTTGTCTTAGGGGTGACCGTGAGTGCTCAGTGGAGGCGTGACAAGATTAACAAGACACAGACTATAAATTGTCAAGGCAAACCCAGAAGGTGTAAGAACTGAATGAGGAAATGTGAGGCAGTTATATATTCTCAGTAGGTGGAATCTTGCTGGTTTGTGAACAATTTTAAGGAATGTTAAGATGTTTCTTTGCACTCATCATCAGGACTCTCTCATGAAAGCCAACTGCTATCTGATTTTTTTCTGATACTTAAAACAACATATGAGGAAATGAGTATATTTAATCCAAAAATAATAAGATAAATAATATTTAGATCTATTGTATAAGGATACTTTGGTTTTTTTGACATTTTCATTCAATGAAAATATTAGGCATTAAGGGAGGGCAGTGATCTAATGCTTGTTGAAGGCCAACTATGAGGTACACATTTTGATAGATTCTCTACATGCTTTAACACTCTTAGTGTAGCAAAAAGTTTTATTAGAAAGTAAAAGGCTTTACTTTCTTTATTAGAGAGGACTTTTCTCCATTTTATACAAGAAGAAAATGAGAGGAAATGAGGTTAAGCAACAATATCAAATCTTTTAGACTCTGCCTTGTCTACTCTTCTCACTTCGCAATACTCCTTGCTAGCATGATGTGAAAATATCAAAACACAGAACCAATCCTTGACCACATTGTGCAGACTGCCCTTGAGGCATTCTTCCCTCATTTTGGGGGACCACTTTCTTCCCTTCATCCATACCTTGACCTCTGTTTCCTAGGTTACTTGCACTCTCTTGATTCTTCTTATGCTGGAGAAAAGCCATCTGATGATCTCATTTCCACAGATGTACTCCGTTTTATGTGCATCATGAAAAGTGTGATCCAATGAGCTAAAGAAATGAAATTCAAATGGGTCAATTTCAAAGAAAGCGACACATGAGTGAGAGAGATGTTTGGGGAAAGAATAAACAGCTCAGTCAATCAGGAGAGTGATACTCTGGGCAGGAGGGTAGCACCCTAAAGAGCTAAATGTTGTTTCTATAGGGCCTTTCCCATTGTTTTCCCATAGTGTTAATATTTATTACTTGAAAACTGGCTCCGCAGTCATTTAAGTTCAGGAAATTTTCACTGATTTCATTTATCCAAAAAATATTCTTCAATAACTACAATGTACTAGAGAGTTCCGGGGACTGGGAATACAATGTTGAATACTACAGACTAGTGTTGCATTTGTATGAAACTTAAATTCCAGTGGGGAATATGTGGATAATAAATAAGGTGACAAATGAAAAATGTAATTGTGTTACTAATAAGAATGATAAACACGTTTTATCAAGGGGGTGATGCAGAAGAGAAGAATTGTGTAGTTGTTTGAAGTACAGCTAGAATTTTAGTTAGGCCCAAGTTTATATAACTTCATTGTTTACCCTCCTTTCTTTTTATGAGTAAATTACTGTAACACATGCATTTGCAATGGGGATGCTATCTCTCCCTGGTAGGTAAAAACAGTTTCTTGAGAGATGAAAATATCACACTTTTTAATATATAAATCACAGAAATACATTAAGTACATAAATAATATATCTATGATGTTAAAATTTTAGGGTGGGTGATTACAGGACTGAAATGTCTAAAAAAGAGGCTTAAGGGGGCAATAATGAGGAGAACTGCCTAGCCCATGGTTAGATAAGAACATGGAGTGATGTCAGCACGTTAATAAAGACAATCCAAGCATAGATCTTGGACCTGTGAGGATCATATCTGGGAAAATCGAGAGGCTTTTTTCTTCTCAGGAGACTTCCCAGGTGTATGGTCAAATACGTTAATGAACCAGTGATAATCTCCAAAATACATTGCATATGTAGGATATTGATATTTTCACTATTAAAGGTGGAAAAAGAAATGAAGACTATAACCCCAAACATTTCTGAATTGAAAACTTGTCACTTGAGAAAACTAATTGTTAAGGAATGAGAAAAAATTTTGTCTTTATTTTTTCTGGCTGAAGTACATTTTTTAATACTTAGTAATAGCAACTGTCCTTCAGTTAGATGTGACACAATTTTAATAATAGTCTCAAAAGATGAAAGAGCTTGGGGTCGGCCCCGTGGCCAAGTGGTTATGTTTGCTCACTTCGCTTCCACGGCCCAGGGTTTCACTGGTTTGGATCCTGGTCACGGACATGGCACTGCTCATCAGGCCGTGTGGAGGTGGTATCCCACATGCCACAACTAGAAAGACCCACAACTAAAAATGTACAACTATGTACTGGGGGGATTTGGTGAGACAAAAGAAGGGAAAAAAAAGAACATTGGCAACAGTTGTTAGTTCAGGTGCCAATCTTCAGGAAAAGCAAAAAAGATGAAAGGGTCTCCGATTAGTTGATAGAAAAATTTGGACCTGCTACTTGTTAGGTGGCCAAGAATAAATCCTATTGACTTTTCTTCATTTATATTATCAGGGCAGTGGGGTCATTGTGTGGCCATTCTGTTATTGAAGGAGAGAGATTAGCTGTGGAGCAAATAATTGAATGGTGTATACCATGATCTGGTTTTGTGTTTGTGGTGCATCACCTTGGCCAGGCTCCAGTGATGTTCTGTGCCTTGTAAAAGTGGATCATTGCAGGGGTAGATGGGAATTCACTGGTATGGTGATTAGCTCCTCAGTCAATAGAGACCAGCCTCAAAAAGATGCAGTTGGAATGATGCAAGTGATCAAAATGATGCACACTTTGAAATTCTGTGTCATTTGAAAATGGCACTCTGTCCTCTTTTGGCTCAGGTTTATTACCCAAAGGGGAATGCCTTATTATTTTTCTTCTAAAATGTGGATTGGAAAATGTTTACAAATTAAGCTCCAAGTGCAGCCAAATGGCAGAAACAGTTCTGTGAATGATTTTGTGAACAGCTTAGTGGCTGTCTTTTTTTTAGCAACTTTTCTTATTTTGATGACATTTAAATTCCTTTGCCAACCACAAGCGTTGTTTTCTATTTAAGTCCTTGAATACTTAGAGCATGTGTTTTAAATCTCTCTTTAAAATCAATAGAAATTCTAGTCCTATTAAAATTACTTCCCAGTGACTGGTTGGATGATTTGTTTCCAGTGCAGTTCTTCTTGCCTCCACACTTGGATTTGCTACATTGAAACTCTAATGTGTCATGATTTCCCACTCTTTTGAAGATAAAAGTCTGTGTGAGTACATCTTGGATGGGGCCAGAGCTTTTGGTGACCCTGCTGATCCCAGAAACTTTGCTTACACAATATCCACCTTCTACTTCCTGGGACCATCAGGTAACCGGTTTTTGGAGGTCACGGAGAAATCATCAGACTAAGTTTTGCAGGTGACTTAAAAAACTTGAGTATTAAACATGTTCTTTTAATTTAAACTACTATTTTGAAATCATTGAAAAAACTGAATCACCTACATGTGCATAATTATATTATACATAAAATGTCAGTAGTTCACCTATTTTATCTATATACACAAATTGTGCTCTCAGAATGGAGAGCTTTGAGCTAACAACAATTTTTAGCTTCTTTTCCTTTAATTTCTTTTGATAAATTATCCAAATGTAGGTGTCTACCTTTTGGCCTCTCTCCAGATCATGAGAGTTGCAAATAAAACAATGTGTTTATGTTTCACAGATGTTCCCTTAGGACGGGGAGGAACGGGACTCGCTGGCGTGTCTAGGACAGTTTCAGAGAGATTTCTATTTCCCTTTTTTCATGCAACATTTGTGTGTGTGTGTTTATTATACATATGCATTGCATCTATATGTTTCTGCTTTCCTCTTGTACTAGTTTCCTTTAACCTTTATTTTTCTACTAATCACTTTTGAGAAAAAAAAAGTATGTAGTATTTTCTCTCTGTTTTGATTAGTTAATGATACTTCATGTTTCCCCAGACAAAAGCACAAACATTATTGTGCGTGGCTCTGCCCACAAGGATGGTTTTGGTGCTGGTGCTGAGGGTGATGATGATGATTTGCTCAGGGAAGGGGAGGTGAAATCAAGAAAGGTTGCTCAGAGATTAAGACCCCTCTCTCCAGAAGCATTCCAAGAAAACAATGATTTTTTAATCTACAATGATATAGCAGTTTTGACCCTATAAAAGTGCTACTACAGATAATTCCATATCCACATATCTCTCAAGGAAAGGCAAGTGAATTAGGAAGGCTACAAACAGAAAAGTCCTTTAAGTGCCTTTAATTAGACATGTACCCTACTGATGATGTGAGTGCCCAGGACACAGATCTTCTGAAGAGCACAGGGCCACTGATCGTTCATTAAAAACACTGACCCAGAGGAGCTCACTGGACACACTACTATCACTTCTTGTTATCCAGGATTTTATTGAGGAAATTATTTTTCTCCATAAGAAATTCAGACACAAGAAACAGCTATCAGCTGTAAAGTCAGCTTCTTGGATTCAAATTCAGGCTCTATCACTTACTAACTGTATAGCCTTCAGATAATTAAATATTCTGCTTTTTTTGCAGCCATAAAAGTTGTGCAAACATAGCCAGATGTGAAGATTAAATGAGAAAACATGTATAAAGTACTAATAAAGTTTCTGGTAGAGAGCATATACTAAATTATTTATTATTATTAGTGAGATATGGAAATCCATGCATAGGCCATATAGATATTACATTGCATGTAATTTAGCTTTATCGGATACTGATCATATCTTTATTGCTTATGTTGTCAATGAAACTATCGATGGAAATGAGACTGTTCAGGATTTTGAGAGACTAATGTTACAGAATCTATCAAAGTTAAACATAGACATGTCTTTTGACGTGATGGTGACATAAATTTCTCCAACAGAAATATTCAAAGCGGTAAGTAAAGAGTCTGTCAGTGATGTTCATTGCAGTGTTGTGCGAAAGGCAGAATATTAGAAATAATATAAATTTCAAGCAAAAATGGGCTGATTAAAGGAATTATGGTGTAACCATAAAATGGAGTAATATATAGAAATTAAAATGAAGGAAAATTCATAGATAACTGACACAATGCACATACAAACCAAGTTAAAATTCTAGTATATTATTGTACTTTTATATACTTTTATCTAGAGTAAAACAAATACACAACTGTGCATACACAGCATACCTACCTACAGGTGCACATATGAAAACCATGAACTAACTTGTTATTGGAGGTCGAGTGAGTACTTGTTGTTGGGAGTGATCCTGTGACTTTAAACTTTCTATCACTCTATCTGCCTATACAGAATATTTTCCAAGGGCCATGTTTAACTTTTATAATTTATAAAAATAAATTATTTTTGTTTAAACTATTCTGTATTTGGGAAGAACTGCAGACTATTTTAGAAAATGGTTTTGGGAGACATTTCTGTTAATGTCAATGCAAAAACTTACATCCCGCCTAGTGTTGAGGAGTCCTTGAGCTGATTTCCTGCCACCCAACTGAGGATTTAATAGAAGCAAATGCAAACCCACATGTGTTGAAAATAAAAAGGCAGATAATCTATTTTAAAATGATTTGTGGTCAGTATCATTCTCTTCATCCTGGGAAAGAAATGGGGATGCTCATCTAAGCCCTTTATGTTGTAAAATCCTTTAATCTTTACGACAAAGCTTTGGGATGGGTAACATTACTTTCCTCTTTTATAGAGGATGAAACTGAGGCACAGAAAGGTTGGCTGGCATGTTATAGGAACTCAGAAGGAACAATTAACTGTACATAGAAAATCAGGAATTTTATGTGTGTTTCTTTAATCTTGTAGCTCTTACTACTCAATTCCCAATTGAACTCCAGTCCACCTAAGCACATATGTTCAGGGAACTTGTGCTTTGTGCTAGTCAGGGTAAATAAGTTTTATGAGGCACACAACCAAACCAGGCATTATAATGTTTACTAAACATTTAAACTATAATTTAAGTTAATATTTCTATCACATTTTAATGTTTTTAAGTTTAAAAATTAAAATTTAAATTATAATGCTAGGAACTTAATATGTTTAATACAACAACTCTGCAAAAAGCACCTGAGATTTAGAGAGAATATATAACTTCTGGTTAATTACACCCCTGAAAGGTCCATAATAAAATCCAGTTTTTGTGATGTCAAAGTCCATATATTTCACTCTGTAAACTATGTTTTTCTTTTCTTTCTTTAGGTCTTGCTCACGCTGATGTTATTCTTGTTCACTTTCTAAATTACAAGTTTATAAATTTAGAATTTTCTAAATTCTCATGTCAAGGACTATCTCATTTCATCATCTTTGAAATCTATAGATCATACTATACTGATAGTTTCCCTCCAGAACTTATACCAACATGCATTGTTTCATGAGTGCTCATTCTTTCTCCCTCTTTATAGATAGGGTATTTCCTTGTATCCCTCAGACTAAGGGATATGTTATTACATGAGAAATATGTACTATCTAGGTAATAATTAGATAATTGAAGAAATGTAATTTTTCACTTCTTTATATGAACAATCTCTTGAGTGATGGTATTTCACAGGAATACTGGAAAGAAAGAGATACTATTACAAAAAGGATCTGATGGGAGTGATTCATACTGAACTGGAAGTCCAAGGTGTGGTTCAGCTCTTGGGTTTGGCTAAAGCATGTCTAGGAGTAGAAATAATAAAGATGAAGGATCATAAATGGGATATTTGATCCTGAATGCCAAAGGAATAGCAGCCAGGCTCTGACAACAACGTTCTCTCATTTCTGGAGGCAGAGACTGGCACCAGCATTGCTTGGCCCCCATGGTTCAATGCAGTTTTCTTTGGCTGAATTCAATATCATGGATTTAATTAAATTTAATTCAATGACAAGAGTGTACATAGCACAGCATTAGAAATTTGGTGGAAAGAGAATAAATTAGCTATCCTTAAGCATCCACATAAGGAGATAAAACCAACATAAAATTTTTAAAAATTATAAGATAATTGAATTATTGCTGATATGCAACCTATTAAAATGTACAGAACAAATATTCAGGATGGCAATGGTGAAGGGAGCACTGGGGAGGAAGAGAGGTATGAAGGAGAAGTGGTAATGGATGTGTTGATATCAGACTACATAGACAGAGGTAGCAAAAAATCAGAAGCTTATAGGAATGGAAAATAAGCATGATGGATATTTGAATAGTACTCCCCAAACATTCTCCTGCCTGTTACTTCCCTTGATCTTCATGGAAGTGTTGTGAGGCAGGACATACGACTCTTAGAGGGTTTGTAGAGCATGGTGGTTATATATATGAACCACGGTGCTATTCACTCGATCACATACACACCAAAAGGCTTTGAGCAACTTGCACAAGGTCTCTAAACCTTATCCAATGCTTCAGAAAATCAGAATAATACTCGTTCCCTTCTCATATGGCTTTTGTTAGAATTATAAGAGAAAATCCTGCAGCTCTTAACATAGTACCCTCAAATAATAACTACTTGAAACATGTTGACTTTAATTTCTATTGTATTCTTTTATTTTTGCAGGATTTGAAGGTTGTATAGTCAGTCAGTGGCCTGACAGAGATGGAGAACTAAAATTTCTCATTCTAAACCTATGGCCTTTCCCACTGTACTAAAGAGATTGAGATGTGTGTTCTGGCAGTAAGAGGTAGATTTGTCTGCAGTGGGAAGGAGATATAAAATTATGAAGTTTATTACATGGGGGACAGTCTCGAATATCAGATTGAGAAGTTGAGAAGTGTAATAGTAGTCAAAAGAAATTTGTGAGGAATTCACAGATTTTAAGACAGAAGGGGATTATTATCCTTTCTAGTGCATTTGGTTTTGGAATATTTTAAGTTATGAGATGGTGAAAAGGAAATCTTACTTGGAAGTGTAAGCATTTAATCTAGATAAGAGCCATGTTGCTGTGTTTGAAAGGGAGAGAGTCCCTGATATGGCTTATTTGAAGCCCTAGCATTTTTCTCATTTATTACAACTTTCTCATTCTCCAGATGAGGAAACTGAGACCCAGAGTGGTGAGCAATGTAACAGCATATCCTGGCAGTTAGAGGGAAACCTGGAATAAAACCTAGTTACTTTGATATCTAAGAACATGTTCCTTCTCCTTCATTAATGCTATTAAAGAACTTTCAAAGTTCTTCGGCTGGAGATGGGAGAGGGGGTTAATCCATATGGTAGATTTGCAAAGAGTGTCTGGCAGCTGTAGACTTCACTTAGTAAGAAGGATAATTCTAAGAATGCGTCTTTGAATATTTAGGTGAGTCTTAAAGAATGCATAATTTACATCCCCATTTGAAGTGGTAGTCTCTAATATATTCTCACCAAGGGACAGACAGCCTCTGCTTAAGTACCTTATGCTCCTGAAGCAGTTCTTTTACCATATCATTTGGTGGCAGCAGCAATTGTGTTTAGCTAGTGAACCCATTGTTCACATCTTCAGTGGTATAGTGTAATGGGTAAGAACTCATGTTATGAAATGAGATTACCTGGATTCCTAATCCCCAATTATTTTAGATGAGATGTTTAATGTCTCCAAGTCTCAGTTTCCTCATCCTCAAGATAACATTTGTGATAGTACATATCTCATGTGATATGAAAAATAAATGCAATCATGCATGCAACATACGTAGCACCTTGATGGTACACAGTGTAAACTGAGTTCTTTTATTGATATTTTCATTATTCTTTAGAATTCTTTATTTCATCTGTGAGCACCCTTCACAAGGAAAAATGGAATAAATGATTGACTCTGATTCAGACTCGTGTGCAGAGACTGTGTCAGCTAAGTTGGATCTGGGTCTTCCTGGAGCAAAGAGACTTAAGGTTTTATTTTCTTTAATCAGCATATATGAAAAATGATAGAACCTTGGAAGCTTAGTTAATGGTTGTAACTTCTAGTTTCAGATTGGATTTTATATATGTGTATATATAACTGGAACATCCTCTTTATCATGGAATTGTTCTTGAATTTTATTGTAGAGTTGTTTAGTGTAACGACCACAGAAAGTATAAATCTATCTCAAGGGATTGTTATAAAAATGAAATTGTCACGAGTCACAGTGGCTCTTTCATATTGAACACGAGATATTGTCAACAGAGAAGTAATATAGTTTGTTATTGGTATTGAATCTGAATCAGAAAAAGCTGGATTTGAATTTGGCTTCAATGTTTACTAGTCGTGAGAACTTAGTGTCAACTTGTTCATTCATTTAAGCCTCAGGATCTTATCTCTAAAATACAGAAAATGTCTCATAGGATAATCTACTGGCTGAGACAGTAGGGAGTTACTGAATATTAGCAATATGTAACAATAATAATAATCCAGCTTAAAAAGGAAGAGGAACAGATAGAAAGAGTACAGTTGTTAGTAAATGGAGAGTCCTTGGAACATGACCTGTCTTACAGGCTCTTCAACTAGCAGGTGCTCAACAAGTATGTGGAATAAATTAATGAGAATTTACTCAAAATGTTCCAGGTTCTTGGTTCTTGGGTGTGTCCAGTGATAAGTGGAGGTAGGCTTCCTAGCCTGAGGTTTCCAGAAAGCAGAGGGTAAGAGAAGGGCTTGCATGTAGGTACTTTATTTTGGAAAACATACGGGAGGCAGTAAATGGGGAGAGTGTAACAGGGGAGGGAAGAAAGTTAATCCAAGATAGTGTTAAGCTCATCATGATTTATCCACTGGCTTCTATCTACTAATGATCCAAGGTTTCCTTAAGGTGGGTTAATTCCTTCATCTTTCCAGGTGTATGTACACATCAGAATAATGAAGCAGGGTCTTCTAAGTGTCTAAGGCAGCAAGTATCAAGAGAGAAAGCAAGAGACATACTGGTGTGAAGAGGTGTTTTGAGGGGATCAGTAGGATCAAGTTGTTTAGGCTATAATTGTTAGCAGCTGGTTGCTGTATCAATGGCTGGAGAAAAAGGTAGGTTAAATGGGTGTGATAGGGGCCGGCCTGGTGGCATAGTGGTTAAGTTCATGTGCTCCACTTTGGTGGCCTGAGATCCTGGGCACAGATCTAGCACTGCTGGTCAAGCCACCCTGTGGCGATATCCCACATAACAGAGAAAGATCAGCACAGATGTTAGCTCCGCAATAATCTTCCTCAAACAAAAAGAGGATATTAGCTCAGGGCCAATCTTACTCACACAAATAAAAAAGAGGTGTGACAAAGAGTGCAAAAATGTGCAATACACTCAGTGATTACTAATTAAAGATATGATTCTTTTGTAGATTTTCAAGCTCAGAGCAATGTGCTTGTATAAGCCCACAATAAATGGAGAATCCTAATAATGTGACAGAATTCATTCTTTTGCACATTACAAAGAATCCAGAGTGGCAGAATATACTCTGTTGTGCTTCTCATCATGTGTGTGTCCACAGTTTTGGAAAACCTATACATTCTGGTCACCATGGTCACAAGTCAGAGTCTGAGATCACCTATGAATTTTTCCTTATTTCCTTGTCCCTCATGGATGCCACCTCCTCTTCTGTCATTGCCCCCA
>NC_060269.1:73083300-73097997 GCF_021613505.1 Equus quagga
CATTTGACATGGTCCATGACCATCTGCTACAGAATTTGCATCATTTGGTGAATTTCTTGAGAGACAAAACCTGATTGGCCCAGGCTTGCTTATAGATGAGTTTCTCTTGGGTCAGGTGACCACCCCATACCTATCAGCTATGGGAGAGGAAGAGGAACCAGATTCCATAAGGGAGTCAGCAATGAGCATCTCTTACACAAGTACAATCAAAGGTCACTATTGAGGGAAGCTGTGATGAGTGAAACCAGTAGTAAAGCTTCATATACTGTGAGCTGAGTTTCCTCCCCTACAGGAGGATCAGAAACCAGAGACATTCGAGTCAACAATAGGTTTCAAGAGAGGGTACTACTTTAATTTACTTGGTTATTTGAATTTTCTTGCCTTTGTCTTCTACCTAGGTCAAAATAATTCTATTTGAATAACAACCAATAAAAAATCATTCAAATTCAGACACATCTTTCATGTCATTCCCATAATTAAGGTTTGTTTGTCTCAGATCTCCAAATGGCCTCTGGAATAAATTATTTACAGAAAACTTTCAGTCCTCAAGACATTAACACTAATAAAATGCTTATTTATTGAGTATTATAGACAAAAATAATAAATAATCATTTTTTTCTTTACTTAATCTTCCATTTCAGACCCAAAGAAGAACATATGATATTAATTTTCTGCCAGAGTCTCTGAGTTGTTCACTGGAACCCTTATCTTAGTAAGATGCAACTTTAAATGAGCAGAGTTTAAATTAAGGTCCTAATTCATCCTAAAACTAGAGGTGAGACAGAGGTGGGTCAAACTTAAAATAATACAAACCTCAGTTATCATCTCATCCCATTTCGACAGTTTCCATGAATGAATGACTGTAGTCAACTGCCTTCAGTAAAACCCTGGCATTGATTTGACAGAAGATGGAATCCAGTTAGGTAATCCAGTCATTCAGGGTACAGTGAATTTTAATGAGCCCTCAGGGTCAGTTCACTTCAGAGCTGGAAGGAACATCAAGAGATCATTGACTCAGCTTCTTGCCTTTGGCCAATTTAAGGCTCTCCTTTGACACTAGCTTCTGCAAAGTGTTTTCACCAGAACTGGGAAGCCTAATTATTCCCTCAAACATACGGCGTTAATTTAGGGCTTTTTGACTGGGAAGTTTAATGCATGGACTCATTCATTGGCTGTTCTTGTTTTCCAGGCCAAGAAATCTTATGACATTACTGTATATCTTATTAAAATAAAAAGTGATTTGGACTTGTACTTAAGAGATTTGGATTCTAGGCTCAGTTCTGTTACTAATTAGCAACATGACCTTAGGTGAGTTATTTCATTTCTTTAGTCTTCAGCTTCTTGTGTCTAAGGAAGGTTAACAAAAGCACAAATATTTCCTTTGCACTTTCTCTGAGCCAGGGATTCTTTCCTTTCATATGTTATATATTTCAGTATTTATAGAGTCTTTTTTTAAAGTAGGTCTTCAGGGTCAGCTCCAATGACCTAGTGGTTCAGTTCAGTGCACTCCACTTCAGTGGCCGAGGTTCAGTTCTGAGGTGTAGACCTACACCATTCATCTATCAGTGGCCATGCTGCGATGGTGCCTCACCTATAAAATAGAGGAAGACTGCAACGCATGTTAGCTCAGGGCAAATCTTCCTCAGCTATATATATAGAGAGAGAGGTTGAGAAACACTTAAATTCACTTAGCAGATAAGTAGTGAGACCCAGACTCAGGTCTACCTTACATATTTCATTTATCTAGCCGTACCTGACCTCAGGGACTTCCATGCCTCTAGAAGAGATGGGCTGAACAAATCACATGGAGAAGCAAACAGAGGTTCCTCATCTGCAAGTTATAGTGAGTTGACTATATATTAACTAATTGTTCCCAAAGTCTACTTTTACCCTTGGACTGTCTGAGCTAAGTATCTCATTGGACATCCTTTGGGACAAAGTTGGGAGTAATGGTTTCCTTGGAGCTCCTGAGGCTAAAAGCCTGCCTTAGGCATTTGCAAACTTTTGTGGGAATTACTATAAATATCCAGTGCAATATAAAGAAAACATTTAACTCACGTTTTTCCAAAAGAGAAACTGTGGGAAGCTAGCTCTTCAGAGGCATTTCTCTCTCAAAGCACAAGAAGGGTTTTCTCCAAAACTTTCCAAGAACCAAATTAAGCAACTTCCCCTGTTTTGCACGATGCTCTCCCCTGCTCCAGCAGAAGTGTGATTTTGTCTAACCTAGTGCATCTGCTCAGGAACCATGTGAAGCACGGCCACGTGCAGCAGCCCCTTTCCCCATAAACTCCCTACACCCCACAACCTCTAGGATAGAAAGCATTGTAAATCTCAATAAAGTATAGGTTGCATGTTTCATTCAGGCTTCATATAATTCACCGTCTAAGTAAATCAAAGTGGTAGATATGAAAAATATATTTTATTGCAAGTCATCTCTTTGCTTATAAGAAAAGAGGTAAGTTTTTCACCCATTTGAAATATTTTCTTTATGTGCTTCCTTTAGACTAACCTGATGGAATCTATTCTCAGTGTGTCACCCAACAAACAGTGGGGGTACTGGAGAGTATTTCCCCCAATGAAGTGTTATCGTGCTCCATGGCTCCTAATCCTTCCCTGGCCTCAGGAAAAAGCTACACTACCTCTCAAAAGCATCTCTGCTCACAAAGGTTGCACCAAACAGCACCATGGCCCTGAGGACCGCGTGGCAGAAGTTTCTTTCTCGGGGGTCAACTCATTTGAAGAGTTTTTGGTCAGTGCTGATATTTGTGGGACAGAGCATAACATAGGGCTGCACTACATACACACCTGGGCTTTCAAGATCCTTGACAGTGCTTTCTCGTGACCTACAACTGCACCCCCTCTCTGGTTTGGGGGCAAGTGATAGTGCAGTGTTAAGGGAGAAAGAAGCTGAATTCTTGGATGAAAGCTTGGGTCAAACTAACGTTTCTAATATTTTTATTAAAAATAGTAACTCCAATTCTCTCTGCTCTATATGGCTATCTATTTACCTGACTCTTCTCTCTCTGCTGTCTGCTCACTATGACTCTCCTCTCTCCTACTCTGACTTCATTCAGTCTCTGCTCTTTCCTTCTCTTCACTATTATTCACTTAGGTCTCTAGTTTTCTGCTTTGATGTTTGTCTCATCATGAAATTTACAGAGCTTTATTTGGAGTCAGAACAGGGAATTAAAGTATCATTTGGGATCCTTCTCTGATGGCTCAGAATTTGTCTTCTCTGGGATGCAATCTACATGATGACTGGGATTTGATGTTTTATATGACATAGAAGGTGAATGCTAGAGAGAGATGCTATCCAGTAGCATCTCACTCTAGTTGTAGCCTAACTGTACCAGGTAAAACTTTCCATATCAGAGCTCAAACTTTGTACACAGAAAAAAAAAGGCAAATGGCCACACTTATTTTGTGAGAAAATGCACAGATCAAATGTAATTAAAAAGATGAAAATCTGTTTAAAAGATTAGATTATAGAACAAGAACAATATATAATCTAGGCTTGTATTTATGAATTAAATGTATATGTTTAATAAAGCATATAGCAGTATAGGAGCATAGGAGATAGAACCAGACATCCGTTTATGAGAAAAGAAAGAGAAGAACTGTGGTACAAAAAATGTGGTTAACATTTCAGAAGGTAAAGGAAAAAAATAAGGACTAAAGCAGGGAAAACAGCATGCTTCACTACTGTGATGACCCCAAAATCAGAGAGGTAGGCTTGTCCAGGAGTGTTAGGAAATAGTAACTGAATTGAATGATTAGATTCTGAGGTGGGGTTGATCTGACTTAATGCATACACTTTGTCAAGTGCTGCTTCTCTGTACTCATGTCCCCAAATGCTTTCTCTTTACTTATTTAAAATAAAACAAAATAGAATTACGTGACCTCACTTTCATGTTTGTCCATTATCTGCCCACAAATATACCTCTTACAACTTTAATTTAATGAGAGTGGAGTTTTACAGAGATCATCTTTATGTTTACCTGAAGCAATTACTGCTTCTCCTCTTCTTATGATTGTTTTTTACTCACTCTTCTCACCCAATTTCTCCTCTCTTAAGAACAAAAACCTCCCTCTCTTTTGTCTTTACCCCCGTGTATGAACCTAATATACTGAAACTAAGTAATCATTAATTCATTTTCCCTTTCGTAGTTGTGAGAGACGATTGGAACTGCCCATCAGAACTTGTAGTTTTATAACATCTCTAGTTTATCACACTAAAGTAATATTATTTTCACTGAACTGCGAAGAAACAAAGTTTTATTTAGATGTTTCTGTTTATTAGAAGTAAATAGACCATTTGAATTTCTAATATTGAAAATCTAATATTGAAAAATACTATTGAAATTCTACATAAAGAAACCTAGTTTAAGTTTATTGAATACTTGAGTTTCAGAGAAACTCATTGGAATATACAGTTTAACACATTTGAAGCCATAACTCCACTTCTTTCTCATTTTTGAATCTTCACTGACCAAACAAGTTATTCTCTAGGGATCTTTCTACCTTTGGAATCAAAACTGATTTGGTATTATCACATACAGTTGTGTGTAATTCTTATGTAAGTAATTATCTTATCTAAAGGCATGTTACTCTTCCAACTTGAATGTGAAGAGGTTGAGGACATCTTTCAATGCCACACTACAATGACTGCAGATGTGAGTAGGTTCTTAGTATATATATGATGACTTGATGATGTTACTAATTCATTGATGGATTGGTGATTCATGAGAAGGAGGAAGAGTTTCTCAAAATGCATGCTAAAATAAATTCTAGATCATTTGTCGTTAATATTTAAAAAAAATCATAGAAATATTATGAGACATAGTAAAGATGATAACTCCCCAACTGAAGTAATAGACTAAACTGGAAAGGAGAGAAAACTTGATAGATTGAGTATATAAAAATGAAACAAGAACTAAAGAGCTCAAAATTTAAAAATATCAAAAACTTAACTACAGGGGCTTGCCCCATGGCATAGCAGTTGGGTTCGGAGCGCTTCACTTTGCCAGCCCAGGTTTGTGGTTTCAGATCCCTGGTGCAGACCTATGCCACTCATCAGGCATGCTGTGGCAGCAACCCGCATACAAAAAATAGAAGATGGACACAGATGTTAGCCCAAGGACAATCTTCCTCAAGCAAAAGGAGGAAGATTGGCAACAGATGTTAGCTCAGGGTGACTCTTCCTTGGAAAAAAAAGAAAAAAAAAAACTACAAAAGACATATATAATTCAGAAAAGATGAAATACAAGAAAGAAAAATATAAAATATATAAAGTGTTATACCATATCATTAATCAAAGAAATATATTTTAATGCTATTAACCAAGTAAATAAGATAATGCCCCAAGTCAAATTTTTATTAGGAATCTGTTCCATATTTCTATAATCTTAGAAATAATGTAAAATGATCCAGTCTTTACATAAGAGGGGATATTTAACCAGACAAATATAACACTGAGAAACCTGGAAGAATGGATAAGAAAGTAAGTTAATTGTGAAGTGTGGAATTGGTTAATTATACATTTTTCAAGGGTACTTTTTTTACCCTGTAATCTACTGTTAACTTTGGATATTTTGTTATGAAAATATTTTTGTGTTATAATTAAAATTTCTCTAATAAATATTGAAACAAATAAAAAGGCCATTAATAATTATGAAAATTTTCATATTTCATGTCAGCAACCTCTTGCAAATTTAATCTGAATAAAATATTAAAAATAAGCAAAGGCTATAAGTGAGAAGAGGCTTATTCAAAAGCTTTCTATTAGAGTGAATATTTGAAAAGAAGTAACATAAAAATAAATTATAAAATTTATATTATGAAATGTTGATATGTTAACTTACAGTTGCTAAAATGGACAATTGTGTTACAGATACTCTTTAACTGCATGCAGAAAGACTTTTAACAATCAAAAATGAAAATAAAAAGTATAATATTACAGGACGATTGGAATTCTATAGATATGTATGTATATAAACAAAGAATACAGTAGAATAATGGGAATTACCTGTGTGTTAAAATTTTGAAACAGTTTTTGAATTATGTTTTCAGAGAGACAAAAATTGGAAGAATAGAAATCTCTGAAATATAGTGGTAGGAGAATCATATATGAGTAAAGACATTGTTCAATTTATAGAAATATAAGAAGTGGCACATCACTTTGGATCCATGGCATGTGGAACTTGATACCATGCATCCTCTATGAGTAATATATTATGTCAAATATATAGTAATTTTCCTCAATAATGCCAACCTCAGTGATTTACTCAAATATTTTATGTGCCATGACTGACACTGAAGGTAAAATTATGGCCACTAAAAGCCTAAAATTGGAGGAATAATTTCTTCTTAAAGAATAATCCACCCAAGATATTTAAGAGTCACGAATAGTGGATGCAAACTGGTGTCCAAATCAAGAAATGTGTTTTCTCAAGAGGGATTCTCTAAATGAATTATTTCAAAAATATATAGGGATGTTATTTTTCAGTAATTGAGATGTGTATATACATATTATATGCTCATATACATCATATACATATACTTAATAAAATGTCTATTAGAATTTCTAATTTTCATATGAAGAAAGAGTTTTAAGACATTAAAGTGATTTGATCAAGATCATGCAGCACAGTCATTAGTACTCAGACATTGGCAGAGGGAACAATCACTTGTAGGCTTATTATTTTCCCCCCAAAATCATGATCCACATAGGAAAACCTTGAATAAATACCCATGGTTAAAGCATGGACAATAGCATTAAAAAGATGTTTCCCAAGCAATTATAATGCATGAAAACTTTGAGGACCACTGAGTTATATGTGTTAATGGAATCAGAACTGTAAAGTTGGAATTCAGAGTCCAAGTCCATTGCTATTGCCAAGTCACCATTTTCCTCATGTTCTTTGCAGATGAACAATTTCTCATCTGCATCCTTTCCATGTTCACTGTAACCGTGGAGCTGAAATAGTCTGAATGAGTTAATTCTGCTTGGGTTAACACAGGAGGTACTAAAGGAGAAAATAATGTTTGTGGTCTTCTTGCTTCTCTACCTCACAATTCTGTCAGTCAATTTAGTTATTGTGATGACCAAGACATTGCCAGATGCTTGGAAGCCCCATGTACTTCTTCCTTTTCTACTTATCTTTTGCTGATATGTGTTTCCTACCAACTGCTGCTCCTAGGCTGCTTATAGATTCTGTGTCTGAGAAGGAAGTCATCTCCTACGATGAGTACATGACCCAGATCTTTGCAGTTCACTTCTTTGGGTGTATGCAGATCTTGGTGCTCATCTTTATGTCCTTTGATTACTATGTGGCCATTTCTAAGCCCTGTGATACACAACTATCATGAGCCAGCGTGTCTGTTGTGCATTGGTAAACCTGGCATGGGTGGGGTCTTGTATCCATTCCTCAGCACAGAGTCTCTTGGCTTGGAAATTACCCTTCTGTGGCCCCAATGTTACAATAAGTATTTCCATGATATGCAATGTTTGTTGAAAGTTGTATGTCATCAATCAACATAGTGTTTAATTGTGTTGCTATATGCATGGTGACTTTTGCAATCCTGCTTATCTCCTATATTTATATCTTATGTTCTCTGAGTAACCACAGTGCATATGGAAGAAGGAAAGCCCTCTCCACTTGCACCTGCCATGTTATCGTTGTCATCTTGTTCTTCACTCCATGTATATTCACATACTCTCACCCTCTAACCGCATTTCCAATGGAAAAAGTGGTGGCTGTGCTTTACACTATTGGGGCATCTTTGCTGAAGCCCCTCATTTACATTCTGAGGAATGAAGAAGATAAAAATGCCAAGAGAAAGTTATGGTGCAAAAACTGACTCGAGGTGGAAAAACAGAATACTCCAATTGCCTATTATGTAAAAGTTTAAATAAAATTGAATTGATAGAAAAGAGAAAATGTTGTCATTCCAACGTAGGCAATCTAATCCTTTTCCAGGGGGGTGTTTGGAGAAATATGAAAAATGATCACAGAGCACAGACACATTTCATTTTGAGTCAATATCACAGAGCGTCAGCATATTGAGAACAGCAGTATTTGTGGGAGGATCAACCCACTCCTCACTTCTGCTTTCCGCATTGCAGCTTATGAGCCAGATCCTGTCGTATCTATGGCTTTACCTCCCTCTGTACATCATTCTAGTTTGTACTTCTTTTCTCCGTGTTTCTGATCTAAGTTGAAAAATTGGTCCCAATTTTGACTCATTCATTTTGTTGGTGAATCACTTCCGGATTCTACTAAATCTGGATCTTATCTTTTCCAGCTCAACGGTGAATAGCCCAGAAACTTATGATCCCAAGGGAGCATATATATATATCAGCTAATTAAGTCCCTAATTGATGCTTGTCTTCCCTCTGTAACAGCCATAATACTGGCCTTTCCTTTGCCTGTTGAACACGTACGAGGAGAAAATTCATGGTCTTCTATTCAAATAAGGACAATTCTAGTTAGAACAAATATATGCATTGTATTGATTCATAATTTTTCTTCATGTACTGTAACAAATTTTCTGTTTATCATGTTAATTTTTTTGTGCATACTGTTTAGTTTTATATACATACCTATTTTTGTAATTTAAGTCTATGGAAACTTCCTTAATCTTTGATTGATGGACTGGCAACAATTTGAGAATTAGCTATCCAACACCTCATGGATGAGATCATGTATCCAAAAAAGGCAACAACTGACATATAAAATAGAGCTAATGTCATAATAATCCATCCAAAAGGAGAAGATGTCCACAGAAGCGAGTTTTCCAGCTTGGATATACAAAGAACAATATATTAAGGAAGCAAAATCCCTCATTAGGTATAAGCTATAGTCCTAGTGCAGAGAAGTGTTTCACTGACTTGTGTGTAAGACTTGCCAGTTGGCCGGCAGGTACACTTCTGGGTTAGGAGAAATGTCTCAGGCTATGGCTACTTGAGTTCTAGCTTTAGCAAGCAAACTTTGTATGTCAACTGGGCTTCCTATGGAGATTTTCCTTCCTGGAGAGAAAGATATTGACCAGTGACTGGGATAAACACTTTGGTGTTTTGATTTATACTTTTTAATGTATCTCATTAAATTTACATTCCTGTTCAGGTTCTGTTAACCAATGAGTATGGAGAACAGGAGCCTGAGGGAGTGACTAATGGATCTATCACTGAGAATAAATATAATCAAGACTATTTTTCTACAGATCTGAAGACTGGACCCTAAATTGTGGCAAATGAACTCATATAATGCCTCTTTGAGAAATTTTGTATGAGCACCTCTCCTGGGGATAATGACATTGATGGGCCTTCACACTCTGATAATAAAAGTTTGGAATATTTATTTATATCTCTTACTCTTTACTGGACACTCTCTCAAGTATAAGTCCTGCAAATGATGAGGCAGGATTTTTATGAATTGTAACATAAGGCATTGATAAGCTACTTGCCTTGCCAGTTTTGCCACAAATTTAGCATTGTTATTAATTGCTATTGTTTAACATTGTATAAACAGAAAAGAAAAAAGAGAAAAGGAGAAAGGGGAAGTAGTAATGGAGATGAGGTTATGGAGGGGAGAAACCTTTTCATCTTGAGTTTTGCCCAAATACTCTGGATAAAAGTGTTTGTGGAAGGTCATTGGTTATGAGGAAGCTTTTTTCTTTTTCCATTAATTGAGATTCGCTGAGATTTCTCTGAAGATGCATGTGTTTAGGACACCAAAGCTCAGAGAAGTTTCATTAAAATGTTATATTAAAACTCTAAAATAAAATCAAGGGTTATTGTGACTTTAAATACCATCTTTATGTTGATGACTTTCACATTTACATCTCCATCTCACACTTCTCACTTGAATGCCAGATTTGCATACTCAACTACTTGCTCAACATCTTTCTCTATATATCTAATAGATATTTTCACATTTAATGACTGTTTTCACCCTAAATACACTCTACCTGTAGCCTTCCCCAGAAACTCCATCTTTCCAGTTTCCCAGGCCAAAAACATGGAGTCACAAAAGTTGATATCAGAGCTCACACCTAACCTATTAAAAAAAGTTTGCCTTTAAACTATTTGCAGTATATGATATATTTTCCCATTAATTCTCCTGTCATCCTGGCCTGAGAAGCCACTCTCTCTCACTGAGACCACAGCCATAAACTCTAAGAATGCTGACTACTTCTACTCTTGTTCTGCTGAGTCCACTTCCAGGACAGCAGACTGAAACTCCTTTTGAAACTAGAGGCAAATCAGGACTTCTCTGCTAAACACTCTGCAATGGTCCCATTTCACTCAGACAAAAGGGAAAAATCTCTGCAATTATTTAGCCTTCTCTTGCCTCCTTGGCCTCTTCTGGTAATTCCACAGTAGCTCCCTTGGTTCCAGCCACCCTGGCTTCCTTGCAACCTTGACCACAGCATGCAGGCTTCACTTTGGGACATTTGTCTCAGCTGTTTTCTTTGTTTAGAATTCTTTTCCAGGAAGGTGCTTGGTGAACAGCTTCACTTGCTTATTCTAGTCTCTCCTTGATAAGGCTTCCCTTATGCCATATTAAATACAGCACTCCCATCAGTGCTCCTGATCTCTTATCTTTATTTTTTCCTTCTTAATAGCATTTATCATCTAACATACTACTTAATTCACTTATTGTATTTATTGTCTCTTGTCTGTCCCCACTAGAATGTAAGCTCCAAGAAGGCATGGGTTTTTGTCCATTTTATCAGGATTATATACCAAGCCAGTTGTAGAGAGCTTTCATCATAGTAGAAATTCATTAAGTATGTGTGGTAGTTGTAATTGAGTGCTTAGAACTTGATGAGTTTAAACCAGAGAGATCCTAATACTAAGACTTGCTGGTTTCTATAAGAATGCTTTATTTCGTGTTTTCATTTAAATGATAATTTTGAGACTCATATGAGTATACTCTGGGTCATCTTATGACCAACTTATATACAGTTGTAACCACACAATTTCCATGCCAGAGTGTGATTACTGTTATGGTGGCTCCAAATACTGCTACATTGTGACTGAAGGCTAAGAAGTGAGCAGAGGTGAGCTTGAGGAAATTCTTAAGCTCACATTCTGGTTTACACCACAAGTGCTCTTGTGTTTGGTCAAAATGAGCCAGTCCATGAGAGCCTGCCCATCTCTGGGTATTAACAGAGTTCAGAGTTGCCTGTAAGTCTAAAAGTCAGACCCTGACTCATAGCTGCTCCAGAGTAGGGTGATGGATCTGTTAATTGACGTTATGGTATATATTTCATAATATATACATGGATCCAATCATCACATTGTACACTTTAAACTTACACAATGTTATATGTCAAGTATATATCTCAATAATGCTGGAACAACAACAAGAAAAGAAAATGCAACTCTAGCAGGTAATCTTTGAGATTTTCTTCCTATATATTGAATAAGGATAGATTTCTATAAAAGACAGACCTAGTGCTTTAAACTATAAGAAGTTTATTCTATTTGATATAACAATTGCAGGCAGATGGTCCAGGTTGGCAGGGGGGTGCATCTCCTCCTTTTTATTCATGAAGTCACGTTCCTCCCAAGCAGCTGATTGGTCATCTCCTAAGGTCTTCATGTTCAAAATATGATGCAAATATTAGTATCACTGGCATCACTGGGAGCTTGTTAGAAATGCAGAATCCTAAAGTTCATCCTACACCTGAAGAATCATGCTTTGAATTTAACTCTAGGAGTTTCATATGCAGATTATAGGTTGAGGAGCATTGCCATAGAGCACTGTTACCTACAGTTGTGACACCACCAGCTTAGTTTCACATGTCAAAAAAGGGGAAATCTACTTGAGGAGTACAGTCCAATATTTAGATTTCTGCCTAGAAATTAACATATCCCTTCTCCTTGCATCCAATTGACAAAAACATAGTCACAGAGCTGCACCTAGATGCAAAGGGGCTGGAGAATGTCAGCTATGCTCAGGTCGCCATGAACACAGGTGCCCTCTGTTACTGCAGAATAAGGGAGAATGGGTTTTGGTGGACAACTAGCAGCCTCTACCACGGGCACTTGGCACCTGGCACATCCACAGAAACATTTTTTACTGAAAATTTAATTTGATGTGACAAATATTTTTTGACTTCCTACTATTGCTCAGTACTATTCTAGGTAGCAGTGAAAAAAAGAAAATCCCTGTCTTCAGAACTCATGTTCTTGTGGATTATGCTATTTCAAAAAGCCCAATAGCAAGTCCAGGAGTCTTGAGTTCACAGGATTTGAAGAGATTGCATGAATGCTTCTTAAACTAAAGACTGGTGATTTTTTAATGATAATGATTAAAATTTACATTTTAAATCTCCTATGGCACTATAGACTCCCTTTTTACATCAAAACTCACATAACACTGAATCCCCTTTCATTAAATCTTCTGTATGTTAGGTAAACAACAAGCAGAATCTCCTACACGTTCAATCTCTTATGTGAATATTTTCTTGCTTTCCTAGTTCTTCTCTCTATATGCATTTCCACTTAAGTAAAGATTGTTTCTTTTCCCACATCTCTCGTGTCAAAGGCCTGGGGATGAGATTTTGTTATGAGTACCTCTCATTGCTACTTCTAGTTTCTACCCCCTCTTTACTCCATGATTATCCTTAGCTTTCAATCTCCATCAGATGATGCTACAAGCCACTTTTTTTTTTTTTTATAAAAGTCATCTACTGCTTCTAGGGTCTTTGCACCAACACCCACAAAGATGATCCTTCCAATATGCTGGCTTCTAAACCTACCAATTGGCCATTTTTTTCCCCAGGAATCTTGTCCTTTAATGTATCTCAGCTGTTCATGCCCATAGTCACACCTTAGACTCTGTAATTACCAATAATTCAAAACCTTCTAAAATCTCAATTTCAACTCACAAATTTTCAAACCATCTTATTATTATTTGCAGTTTCTATTTCTTGCTCTTTCTTTCTTTTCTTTTTTTTTGGTGAAGAAGATTCACCCTGAGCTAACATCTCTGCCAATCTCCCTCTATTTTTTAGTGGGTCACTAACATAGCATGGCTGCTGACGAGTGGTGTAGGAACTGAGCCTGGGCCGCCAAAGTGGAGCATCCCAAACTTAAACACTAGGCCATGGGGCCAGGCCTACCAGCTTATTTCTAATTGCAAATTTTAACACTCCCTTGACCCCACTGTAACACATATACATTTGTTCCTGCCAACTTTTTGCATGACATCAGGCATACTCCTGCCTAAGGACCTTCACACAGGTTGTTTTCTGTGTCTTAATTATTCTTCATTCAGATATATGCATGGCTTACCCCCTCACTTTCTTTGGTTTATTATTAAAATGTGTCTTCTCAATAATGACTTTTCTGACTACTTCATAGAAATGCAACTCCCACCAACATTCTGTATCTCCTATTCTTACATCTCTGCTTAATTTTGCTCCTTAGCACTTACCATTCTCTGACATGTCATACAGTTTAGTTATCTATTTACTTTTGTATATATACTAGAATACAATTTATATAAGGGTAGGGATTTGTGTCTTTTTAAAGATATTTTACTGTTAAATCCCCAGTGCCTAGAATAGCACCTGGTACATAGTAAGTGGTATCGAAATCAGAAATAGCAAATTGAAAACCACCAAATCAATAAATAGTAATAGTAAGAGTTTATTGTGCATATAAGACAGTTCACAAACTGGGCAATTCTAAATTCAGAGTGATATGAAGCTCACAAGCATGAAGTTATAGGATGGCTTATAAAGTGAAAATTGGGAAGGCGTTAACCTTTACAATGATTGGTTATTACAATGGATGTTTCCAGATGGCAGGAGATAGTTAAAAAGTGATTATGTCATATCATTCTTAGGAAGATGACTTAAGTTTCTTTTATGATTTTCAGAAGCACTTACAAGAAATAACCTAAGTTAAGCTTCACTTACATTCATGAAATAAGCTAGACTTAGTCTTGCTTATGCGGCTTAAAAGGTATTGTCTGCTCAGGGAATTATCAATTGCTGTATCCATTTTGCACTTATTTTTAACAATTTCCTTCTTTTGGCTATTGTCTCAGCAAGCTGAGAGTGTGACCAAATAGTATACTGTTAGTCTGGGTTACTACTGTTGATGAAGCCAGGATGAAGAATCACATCCTTGTTGATTCTGCTAGTTGAGTAGTCAGGAGGGATGGTCACCTGGTGACTGTTATCAACAGTTGCATCATCATCATGGACATGGGTGGTCAGAGCATTGACTTCTTTAAGTTGTCTAATCCTGATGGACATCATTTGATGTGTGAGTGGCTGCGAAAGGCATTTAAAACCCTTGCGAGGATACAATGCACTAGAGAGATTAATATGATGACTATAAGGAGAAAAATAGTCAAGGACTGAAAAATTTACCAGAGCAGAGACTCCTGGAAGCCAACATTTAACCAAATAAATAACCTGATTGGGTTATAATCAGATTCAGGTTTCACCTTTTGTATAATAACAGTCTTTTATTAAGACCAGACCAATAATCTAAGAAATTTTGTGGTTTTAACAGAAAATTACACTCTAATTTTCTATCAGTATATTATTGAGCTCATTTAAATACCCTCCTAAAAAATCTATTCAATTTTAGCCAGTGTTGACCTCATAACACAGAATTTCTTTTCCTCAAACCTCTTCTACTTTCTGTATCTATTTAGGTTTTCTCTTATT
>NC_060269.1:73107997-73163040 GCF_021613505.1 Equus quagga
TCTGAAGGATGATTTCACTGGATAGAGTATTCTTGCCTGATAGGTTTTATCTTTCAATATTTTGAATATTTCATTCCATTATTTCCTAGCCTGTAATGTTTTTGTTGAGAAAGTCTGAAAGTCTGATGGTGATTCCTTTGTAGATTATCTTCTTCTCTCTTGCTGCCTTTAATATTTTTTATTTGTCATTGACTTCTGATGGTTTTAATATTATATGGCTTGGAGATCTTTTTGCATTGAGGTAAGTTGGAGTTTTATTACCTTTATGCTGTTGTACGTCCAGTTGTTTCCCTAGGTTTGGGAACTTCTCAGCTATTATTTCTTTGAACAAGCTCTGTGTACCTCTCCCCCCATCTTCTCACTCTGGGATACCTATAATCCTTATATTGCTTTTCCAAATAGAGTTGGATATTTCTCAAAGAATTTCTTCATTTTTAAAAAAATCTTATCTCTCCATGGGGCTGGCCCCATGCCCGAATGTTTAAGTTCATGCACTATGCTGCAAGCAGCCCAGTGTTTCGTTGGTTCAAATCCTGGGCGTGGACATGACACTGCTCATCAAACCACACTGAGGCAGCGTCCCACATGCCACAACTAGAAGGACCCACAACGAAGAATATGCAACTATGTTCCGGGGGGCTTTGGGGAGAAAAAGGAAAAAAAGAAAATCTTAAAAGAAAATCTTAGCTCTCTCTCTTCCTCCACCTGAAGCATTTCTAGGTTTCTCTCTTTGGGACCACTAATTCTCTGCTCCATAAGATCTACTATATGTTTTATTCCTTTTACATTATTTTTTATCTCATTAATTGTATTCTTCATATACAGAATTTCTGTTTGGATTGTATTATGGAGCTTCAATCTCTGGTGAAATATTCCTTCTGGTCATTAATTTTATTCTTGAGCTCATTGAACTGTCTTTCTATGTTTTTTTTTTTATAGCTCATTGAGTTTCTTTATGACAGCTATTTTGAATTGTCTGTCAGTTAGATTGTAGTCCTCTGTGACATCAGGTTTGGTTTATGGAGAGTTTTCATTTTCCTTCTGTTCCCCAGTGTTACTGTAATTCTTCATAGTGTTTGATGAATTGATCCTCTGCTGGTGAATTTTGGTAGTAATCACCTTTTCTTACATGGGTACAGTTTTTGTTACTTTGGTTCTGGTCACCTGGTCTCATGTTACTCCACTGGCTCTCCATGAGCTCAGATGCTGCTGTAACGTGCACCACCTGCACTACTGTTCTTGGGTTGTCTTGGGGTGCTCGTTGCACTGATACCAGTAATGTCAGCTTCAGGGGTGTCACTGTCACTAGTGGGGGGTTTTGAGCCTGGGGACTTGTATACAGTCCTGCTGCTGGTGGAGCTGGTATCAGAGGTGCCACTACTGTGTGCTGGGTAACTGGTTCTTCTGTGGTTCCTGTTGCTTCTGGTGACAAATTCCTCCTGCCACTGTTGGGAGGGGCAGGAGTTGTTTTTTTCTATTCCCACACAACTACTCATAGTTTTGCTGGTCGTCACTCTGTGTTCATGTGGGCTGGCCCACCATGCTCAGCAAGTGAGCTGTACTTGCATGAGCAGGGCTTCTGCCCCAGCAGGGTACATTCATGTGAGCTGAGCTGCCACCACTTGATGTGGAGCTTTGCACAGGTGGGGCCACTGCTGCATCATGGGTGCCCCTGCAGGCCTAGCTACCTTCACTCTTCAAGCATTCATATGGGCCAGGCTGTCCCTCCCTCCACTAACAGTCATGCTGGCCACACTGTGAGGATCCATGGCCTGGACTGCTGCCACTGGAGACAGGGAGGATGCCACTCCCCTAGTTCCACAGCTTGCCAAGGGTCCAGTCCACTCCTTCAGATGTATAGATTCATAGATCTCTCAGGTGTCCTGTTGTGCTGTGTAGGAATCCTCTGCTGGTTAATGGATGTCCCTTTAGCTATAACTTAGACGGGAGAGACAAAGGAAATAACTCTGCCATTATGCTGATGTCACTCCAAAGTCTTATTTTTCTTCCAGTAAATTGTGTGAGACATTCTATTTACAATTTAATGAGCATTAAATACTGTGTAAAAGAAATTATTCCCTTGTATATTTTGGTTATATAAAAATAATCCCGTTCTTAGGACAGTGAAAATACTCTGTGTGATATTATAATGATAGATATGTGTCATTACATATTTATCCAGACCAATAGAATCTACATCACCAAGAGTGAACCCTCAGGTAAACTGAGGACTTTGGGTGATTCTGATGTGTCAATATAGGTTCATCAATTATAACAAATTCAGCACATTGGGGTGGGGGTAATGTTGATAATGGGAGTGGTTATGCATGTGTAAGGGTAGGAATATTTGGGAAATCTCTGTACCTGTCTCTTAATTTTGCTACAAATCTAAAACTCCCCCCCCAAAAAGAAGTTTTAAAAACAACCACAATAACAAAGGATTCTTTTAAAGCTGAGGAGAGTTACTTAATTTTGCTATTTTTCACAGAGTTTAATTGAGAGTGAACACCTACAATCTTCTCTAATAAAGGAAATAACAAATCTGAAGTCATCACTGAGTCATATTTGGGATGCCTGCAAGCCCAGTCTTCATTTGATTGGGGCCACAGTGAATCCATTTGTATGCTTTCCACTGTGTTTCTAAGTGCAGAGAATATAAAGACAGTTGTTTTTAGTGGAATTCTGACACTTTGAAGGTGGTAGGTAGGCTCTTCATTACAGACATCCTCAAAGTTCAATTAAAGTAAATTTAGTAAAAAAAAAAGACTACATTTTGTTAAACTGCTTTGAGTGATTTTTGTTCTAAGGTACTGAAGAAATATTAATAAAAGTTATTCTCATGGTTTTTATGCCTCCCAATTTTATATTTCACCAATAACATTATATTAAAACTTCATAACCTAGTTATCATGGTCTTCAGCCAGGAGGACAATGTACTTTTACAAGCTCTTCTATTGTGACTTTTTAGTCTGTCTAAACTAAAAGTTTCATATCGATCTTCTCTTTATTAGCCTGATAAAGCATTTGCCCCATCTTCACCATTAAATCTTTGATTTTATCTCTCTCATCCAAAATGTCCTCACTCCTCTGATTTTAATATATCTGGGTACCACACTTTTTCACAGCCATGGACCTATTTTATTTCTACTTTCCTCTCGTCATGAGCTCCATATTTTGAAGCTGTTTTACACTTTTTATTTACTTTTAAATATTATTAAAGATATTTGGAATTGTCATTCCTAGCTTCTGATCACCAGGTGAAAACTAATATGATCCACAGTTCTGGTAAAATTTCAGCCAGTCGGCAAAGGAACCTAAGGTGTTAAAACAGCTGTGCCACCTTATTACAGATAAATGAACAATTTAAATTAATATTTTTCAAAAATAAAAAGTACTTCTTGAAAAGCCAATACTAATAACCGTAATGAAAGTAACCACTCCACGTGCAGGTGCTGCACATCTGCATCTTCTAGATGCTTTGTACGCAATGAATTCCATAACATTCAAAGCAACTCTAAAGGTACATTCTCTTATTATTTATGTTTACAAGTGTAGAAAATGACACGCAAAGATGTCAAAGGACTTGTTGAATATCACACCCTGATGGGCAGTTGGGTGTGTGTGAATCTATTCAGTGTGGCTTCCAATTTTATGCACTAATCTCTGTGCCAACCCACCTCTCAGCTCTGTTTGTGAATATTTGCATCTCAAAGAACCTGGTTTAGAACCTGCCTCTTCAGTTACCTTTATATTTCATCTGTTAATATAATTCTGAATTTTTCACCACTACCTGTCCTTTAGGAACTTTTATTCCTCTCTGCAGACAGTTTCTACTTGTCTACTACTAATCACATGGTGACATATAATTAATGATCTTATCTGCATTCATCTTACAGCTCATATTAAATTGTTAAGAACAGGAAGTGTTTTCCTCATTCCTCACAATAACTCCAGACAACTTTGATTCAATATTTAAAATGAAAGATAATTATGGAATTATGGAGGAGAGATAAATAAATACCATGACTTTAAAACATTTTCAGACTAAATTAAAATGGGGAAATTCATAACTTGGTATATGTAAAATTGAAAAAAGTTTGTGGAAATAGCAAAGGCTGAAGCTTGTATAGTTTTTAATTATTATGAGCCAAATCTTTTCTAATTTTATCTGAGTAGTAACCATGATTATGTCTAAAGTGATTTTCCCAAGACATTGCAGCTAGTAACTACTGATACTGGGATTTGAACTCAGGCCATCTGACTCCCACAACTGTATTCTTTTTTTTGTGAGGAAGATTGGCCCTGAGCTAACATCTGCTGCCAATCTTCCTCCCTTTGCTTGAGGAAGATTGGCCCTGAGCTAACATCTGTGCCAATCTATTTTGTATATGGGACACCACCACAGCATGGTTTAATGAGCAGGATGTAGGCCCAGGCCCCTGAAGCAGGGCATAAACATTAAACCACTATGACACCAGGCTGGCCCCGACAACTTTATTCTTAGCCAAGAGATGTAATTATCTTGATAGATTAAAATCCATCTTGGATAAAATACAAACATTCCAAAATATGAGCTGATAAAAGGTAAAAGATTCTCAGAAGGAAAATATTTTAATTAAAAATGTAGTAAAAATGTGAAACTTGCTTGGTAATAAAAACTTATATGCATATAATAAAAACACAATTTTTCCTATTAACTAAATGAGATAATAAGATAATGTCTTAAGATAATCTTTGTTTGTTTGAATGTTCATCAGGCTTTTCTACAAAATCATCAACCTTGATATACTGGCCAAAAAATAGATATAGAGATACACACATGTGCAAACATACTTGTAGAATATTTCTGGAAGGACATACAAGAAACTAAAAGTAGGGGTCCAGCCCCATGACCAAGTGGTTATGTCTGTGCGCTCTGCTTCAGCAGCCCAAGTTTTCACCAGTGCAGCGGTTCGGATCCTGGGTGCAGACATGGCACCACTCATCAAGGCACACTGAGGTGGCATCCCACATACCACAACTAGAAGGACCCACAAGTAAATATATACAACTATGTACTGGCGAGTTTTGGCAGAAAAAGGAACAATAAAATCTTTAAAAAAAGAAACATAAAGTAGTTATTTCTAGAGAGTAGAATTATTCAAACATTTGGGACAGATATTTTAATTTTACTTGTCACGACCTTCTGTTTACTTTGAATATTGTATGATGATCATGATGCATTCTATAATAAAAATATAGTTAATAAAAGGGTACAAATATTGAAAAACCTTTTAATACCTATCACTTACAATGGTAATCTCTAGCATTTGGTGCAGCAATATTGCACTTTAGAAATAATCCCAAAGTTATATGTAGAATTATTATTTATGAGAATGAAGATGGAAGAGTATATCTCAATGGTCAAATGGCTAATTAAATACATTTTTATAAAAATTTATACATTATTAGACCATTAAATCGGTAATTAAACTATTGAAAGTATAACAGGAGAACTATTACAAGAATTGTAAGTCAAAATCAGAACACAAAATGATATCATATGATGATTTCAGTCACATAAACTATATATGCTATGAAAAAGGATGTGAAATAGAAAATTGATAAAAGTATACATTGGAATTATGGGATGTTTTAGAAGAAGTAGCTTGGAGAATTTAGGGTAAAGAAGGATATATATGAGAAAAGGCACTACTTACATTATAGACATGGAAATTTTATACCAGGTCCAATTCATACGTGAGAGGCTCAATCTTCTAATGGGATAAGCTCAAGAGTACAGTAAAGACATAAAAAGTAGTTTCTCAAATTATGAAAAACTCCAAATATTATCCAGATATTTGTTATATCATGACCATCAGTGAAGCTGGCATCTTAAATACAAGAGGCATAGGTAAAGCATTGTCAAATCAAAGCATATTTCATCCAAGGGATAATGGACACAAAAATAAATCAACTGAACTGGGAATATTTTCTTCAGGTGAGATTATCCAACAATATTAGTGTTTAATTATATTGCAATAGTGTTGTTCAGATTTCAAAGCACAGAGATAAGATGCATAATACGTGAGATATATGTGTGTTTGTGCGTGTGACTCTGTTGGGGAACTTGCTCATTGTAGTGACTATTAGAACATGCAGGGCCCTTGGGAGTCTCATGTACTTCTTCCTATCTCTCTGTCCTTTGGTGACATCTCCTTCTCTACAACCACAGCTCCCAGATTGATTGTGGATGCCCTTTCTCAGAAGAGCATTTCCTACAAGGAGTTCATGACTCAGTTCTTTGGAGCCCATTTCTTTGGTTACATGGGAATCTTTGTGCTCAGCCTCACGGCCTTAGGTCTCATGGCAATTTGTAAGCCCTTGTCAGATGCAACCATCACCAGCTGGTGAGTCTATGGTGTGTTGGTGATCTGGCCTGGGCAGGATCTTGTATCCACTGTTCAGCACAGATTTTACTGGCTTTGAGATTGCCCTTCTGTGACCCTAATGTGATGGACCACTATTTCTGTGGCTTACAGCCCTTTTTGAAACTTGCCGGCATGGACACTTATGTGATAAGTTTACTAGTTTCTAAAAGTGGGGCCATATGCATGACAAGTTTCACAATTCTGCTTATCTCTTATGTTGTCATCTTATACTTTCTGAGAAATCATAGTGCAGAGGGAAAGTGAGAGCCCTTTCCACATGCACCTCCCATTTTGCTTTTGTTGTTCTCATATTTTTGGTCCATGTATGTTCAGATACATATGACCATCAACCACATTTCCAATAGACAAAATGGTGGCTGTGTTTTATACAATTGGGACACCCTTGCTCAACCCTCAGATCCATTCACTGAGGACTGCAGAAGTGAAAAATGCCATGAAAAAGTTATGATGTAGCACTGTACGACTTCAGTTGATAGATAGGGATTCTAATGTACACTTTCTTAACACCTTAATTTTGTTTCATGGGTAGAAAAGATAAAATATTCTTGTTGGGAGTCAAATAATTAATAAATCTGAAATCTGAGTCTATATAAATATATATTATAAATATATATGTATAATATATAATATATATTATCCTTATTCTGAGGTGATTGAATTAGAATATGATTACTTAAAGTCCATAATCATTTTGAACAAACTATGATGACCCTTACTTGAATTCTATCAACATTTGGCCATATTCACATGGTAATATATCTTGCTGTACATATTTCTCTTCAGAAAGAAATGCAATAACAAATGACAGAATGTGAATGTGTGTGCACCTGCACCAATTATTTTCTTAGATTTTATTCTAGTCCTTATGAATGTGGTCATAAGAGGTAACCCATATGGCTCTGGACACTTCCAGAATCAAGATTGCTGGCTTCACAACCTGAGCATGAGAGAAGGTGCTCTGAGAAAATGCTGCTCCGTAAATGTGTGCCTGAGCCTGCCTCACTGGGGGGATCTAGATTGATTGACACTCAAACTCCAATAAAAGCTGGAAATATTAGTGAAAACCCAGACTTTCACTGGAAAACCTGTCCAAAATTCTCTGAATAGTGAGGGAGGAAAGAGTCTCATGTTTGGTTGTGATCAGCAATATCACCAAACAGTTGAGATCTTTCACAGCACTCTTAACAAAGGAAAGGGAAGAGGCTGTAAGAGATTTTGGCAGCAGATGTACACAGCAGAGGGGATAAAGGGAAGAAAGGAGAATACATAACAACACATGATGAAGAGAGAGAAAAGATGGAAGAAAAGTGGTAATTTTACTCAGTTGGGATGGAAGGAGCTTTACCTTCGTTATATTTTGAGATTCACTTTTGGGTATACGAACATTTGCAGAAAAAAATTAAGTTTCAATGATATTCCTATATCATTGAAATAGTATGGCTTAGCTTCATTGGCTGTTATGTTTATTTGAGTTTTAGGAAAGAAGCATATATATTTTTTGTTGTTCCTAATAGTATCTCAAAGCTCAAAATTCAGTTATCTTGGGAGAAAAGTCAGCTCTAGTGCTTCTCAAGTTTGGTCTTTTAGTTTTATATGGTAATATTTTAAAATGTAGATTTCCATTTTGAAGATAATTTAATTTGTATGTGTAACGCACACCCACTGCTTCCACCACCACTTCAAAATATCACAATCAAGTACTGTAATGCTGTTTCAGTATCTAAGCTTATAATTATCATCAAACTGGTAGCAAGAAGCATTACTTTAAGTCTTTTAGCCTTCTGAGAAAAGAACACAGCAAACTTCATAAATATGTGAAGCATTTCCATTAACTGAAGACAAAATGTTATTATGTCACATCAAAGACTCCCAATAGTTCAAATATAATCAAGTGGTGGCAGAATAAATGTTTAAATCCCAAAGAAGACATTTTCCAGAGCTCTCAGTACCCTATTCACAAGTGGTAGTTTTGTTTCACACTCCCTCCAAATAAACACTCCTAACTTTATACCTTACAGTTCTATTTTTAAAGCATTTGAATCTACTCCCATGAAGATTATAAAATGAAGTATAATTGGCTCTTAAGTTCCCAAAACATAATCAAAATAAAACTTTAATTCTTATCTCTTGTTGCTCCTTCAAATTTAATACAGTGGGAGAAAAATCTGTTTTGTGCTGAATGAAAACTCAGAAAGTTTCATGAATTTTCTTTTCATTTTTAGATAGTACAGAGCCCACATTCCCTTAGATTTTGGATAAGAGCTCAATTAGCAGAGATCAGAGAAGCTGTCAGGGAACAGAAAGGTTTTAGTTGACCTGATGTCCTAAGAAGCTGCCTTGCTGTCTCTCAGCTTGGCGTGGGTTTTTATTTCGCTTCCTTTAGAGGGTCTTTGTAGGCCCTCTAATTCTGGCATCTTTGATGTAGGAGGAAATGTCTATGCCTTGTGCTCAGTGGTAACCGCTTACTTAGACCTCAGAAAGCCAGTGGTTACCTTAAAAATTGTGTATCCTTCCGACTGACCTTATTGGAATGGCCACTAAAAAATCATCTTATGGCTCCTCTGTGGCTGTCCATGGATAAACACCTATGAATCTCTGCCCCTCAGAAATGTTATTAATGTAGAAACACTGTTAATGTGGGCTGATCTTGACCAGGCACCATCGCCTGACTCCACCAGTAAGTCAACTAGTCTACTTGCCTAGACCTTCTGATCTCAGTCCCTTGAGCCAACAAATATAGATGGTCTCATTCCAAGTTCTCAGAATAATGCTCTGAAGTCCCCCTCCATTATGGACACACACACACGCACACACACACACAGAGACACATTAAGTTTGGGGTGAGGGGCCAGCATATCTATACAGTAATTTCCACAAAAATATTCTCACAAAACACTCTGCCACTTTATACTCTGACCAGGTTTATATCATTTATCTAGTTGTGGGAGACTTACCTTTATCATTTCATTTGGTTTAGAGTTAGGCATAGGTGATTCAGATACACTTTGTCATCTCACATCTATTGTGCCTGGTCAAAATTTCGGTTTTAACAACTTGTTACATAAGAAATGTTAATTCATAAATAATTTGTATTAACACTGGACTTCAACAGAATCTATTTTCATTTAGAAATTGATGGTATATTATTCCAACTTGAGAAACATTTTCCTGTACTCACATAAGAGAGAAATTTTATGGAGAAAAGTTTGTACCATTAAAATCAATCTGTAAACAGAGAAAATTTCGAAGGGAATTGGGCAGAGACTGACTTTAGGAAGGAGTGGTGACAAAAAGGGAAAGGAAGAGGAAGGAAAGGAAGTGTGAAAATTAATCTTTGGTTCAGGAAATAAAAATTACAAAGTAACTTCATAAAACATCTAAGAAAGCCTTCTAAAATAATTTTTTGATTTCTGCAGTGAGGGGAGCCATTTTCAGTTCTTCTATCTTTGTATTGAGGTGTGAGGCTTCTTATACAGGAGAACCTCTAGGATCCTAAAGAAAATCATCACTAGGGTGTCAACAGACAATGGGGTTATTGTTGAAGTAATTTTGGCACCAGTCACTTCAAAAGCTGGCTGACTAAGAGGCTGTGTAGGACCCTAGCAGATGATGCCAATAATAGATTCTGTGGGATACTGCAGAGATGTCTCTCCCTCCTCCTTTCTGCATCCCACCCCAATTGCAGAAACTAGAATGATGGTGTTCATATAAGTACAGCCTAGCTAAGGAATAATGCTAGTGTCTTGCGTCCTAAGTGTACCCTGGTCCTCTAGCCTGACATGCAGTATTAAAACGGCATTTCCTTGTCTTAATTTGCATTAATTAATTATTATTGAGGTTGATTTTTAAATGTTTAAAAATGATTTTTAAAATGTTTGTTGACCATTTATATATTTCTCAATTGATTTTGTGTCCTTTGCCCATTTTTCTATTGGAATGTTCTTTTTATCGATTTGTAAAAACTCGTTATATATTATCACTGTCATATTATAAATAACTCTTTAATTCTTTAAAACGATAAAAAAAATAAAAAATAAAAATGCCTACTTAATAACTCCCTCAGGAAAGAAAGGACGTTTTACCCAGTAATTCCAACAAAAGTGCATACTGAGATTGCATTCTATTTGGATAAAGTTCCCCTCCCTGAAACCATTGCTCTTGTCAAAAAACCAGTTCTTTGATTTCTGTAGTCTTTCTTGTGGAGTTGCACTCCCCCCACCACATCTTAGTATTCTTAGTATTGAACTACTGGCAAAGATTGCACAGGGCTCTTGGAAGACTGCTGGATTTTTTTTCTCTGCATAGCTCCTTCTGCTCCAGTGCTCTCCTTCACAGATAACAGCCTTTTAAGTCACCCTGAACTCTGATCTTCATCTTCCTCAGTGAGAACTGTGGGTGCCTTGCTGGGAGTCTCCTTTCCTGCTCCTTGGTCCAGAATGCTATCTAGCAGAAGCCTGGGTTTACCCCAGAGCCCACTGGATTTGTTTCCTTTCCCTAAGGGATCCCAGTACTATATTGCCTGTTGGCCAATATTGAAAAGCATTGTTTCACATATTTTGTCAAGATTTTAGTTACTTACAGCAATAGGAAAATCCAGTTACTCCATTATGTCTGCAAATGTTAAGCACTATGTTTTCTTCAAATACATACATATCGTCTATTTTATATTATTTATAAATGTTAATTACAGAAATGAAAATTAATGCACTTTCCTTACTTAAAAAGTGAAAACATTACAAGTGAGTACATAATCAACTTTAAACATCACTTCTACTTGCATCACCATCTCCTGTGTCCCCACTCTCATTGTAATTGGACTTTAGAGACATTTTTAGCTTATTCTGCATCCTTTCTCTCTTTGTTTTTCATGTATCCCATACGCATAAAATTCTGTCACAAAATGTTTTTCTATCAACTTTGTGATATAGGTTCCAAGATTTTTTTTTCAATTTGATAGTCATTTATCGTAATAAATTTCATTTGCATATCAATAAAACTTCCAGATTCATCATATATTAAATTGTCAAATAGACGTGGCTGAATTTCTAGGCTCAATACTCTGTTGTATTAACATATTTGCCTATTCTGTGGGTATATCCTGTTTTAAAATTACTGTGGCTTTATGATGTACTTGTTCTTGCTTCTTCTTCCTCCTCCTCCACAAATGAAAAAAGAGGCTTTGATTATTTACATATACATATTCAATTATGTGGAGTTTAGAATCATTTTCTCAGTTTCCATGAAAAAAATCTTGTTGAAATTTTTATTGTGATTTCACTCAATTTGTTTATTAATTAGGGAAGTTAACGACTTTAAAATATGGTATCTTTCCATGATGAATTCTATAAGTCTTTATTAAGTTGTGTGCCTTTTGAGAAGATGTTTAGTAATCCTCATAAAGACTGTAGACATTTTTCTTATGTTCTTTATAGCAATAATGTTACTATGGAGCAGATATTTTATTTCATAATTATTTATTGTAATTGTATTTGAAAGTGATATTATGTCAATTTTTGACTAATTTTTTTAAATAAACATTAAAATTCATCAATTGATTGTCTTGGTTTTTCTAAGTATATGAACATGTCAGCCAATACTGCATTGTTATTTCATTTTCAGTTTTGATTATTATTTCTTTTTACCATTATTTCATTGGTTGGCAAAGAGTTTCCAAAGAGACACCCCCTGGACCAAACTGCGCTGGAAACTTGTAAGTTTGTTTGATCCAAAACTTGTACTTAACATAGTGTTTTAAAAACATAATTAGATATCAACATATTAAAATCATTAAATTTCATATAAAATATGGATGCTGATTTCTCTTGAAATCTGACTTAAATTTGGACACACACCCAACAAGGCAAGAAGAGACTAGAGTTACGTCATGGCACAGCCTTTTGGGGGCAGGGTTTGCTTCTTTTCCAGAGGTTGAAAATCTCTTAAATGTTTTGCACAATTTGGCTTTTATCATTTGTTTTGTCTTTCTTGCCACAGTAGTTACATGAGATTGAGAACTCTGCATTATGACCATCAGTGAAATATATAGTAATAGCAGTGTAAAAAGTGGCTTTGTCTTATTGCTTATTTTAACAGAAATTAATCCAGAAATTTCCAAGTCAGTTAATTTAATTCAGTTAATTTACAAGTAGGTTTTTGGAACATATCCTTTGACCAAGTTAAAAAATTAAATAATTTCATTTTACTTTTAGTTTGCTGCATTTTAATCATAGTTAAAACTACATTTTATCAAATCCCATTTTAGTGTCCTAGGAAATATCCTTTTTTAAAAACAATATAATTTTATTAACAGAAAGTCCTAGTAACATAAATCAGTGAACCAAAAGTTGTTTCAGAAAACAGTATATAAAAAATTGCAGGGCATTTCTTGACAAAACTCATTTAATGAGAAATAAAGGCACCCTATTTTATGAGAACTAATTTTAGTCATTTATAAAAACAAAGATGCAAAGAAACTGACAAGTGACTCTAAATTACAGGATGATATACTCGCAAAAGAATCTCATCAATATGATACAAAACATAAAACTAAAGCTAGAATTACACTCTTTCTTTGATTGACATTCATGAAATTATTAAACCTCATATATCACACAAATACAAAATAAAGAACCTCACTTCAAGGTCCTTCCCAGTATTTGCTCTACATGATATAAAGATCATCCGGCGCTGGGTCCATGTCTGAGTGGTTCATTTTGGGCCCTCCACTTATGTGGCCCAGGATTTTACCAGCTCAGATACTTGGCACAGACCTGGCACTGCAAGCCATGCTGAACCAGCTCCCCACATAGCAGGACCAGAAGTACCTACAACTACAATATACACGGATTTTTACAGGGGGACTTTGGGGAGAAGAAGGAAAAAAGAAAAGATTGGTAACAGATGTTAGCTCAGGGCCAGACTTTAAATAAAAATTTTTTAAAAAATCATCCAAAAGTTTTTCCAAAGACACGAGTAATCACAGTTTTATGGATTTTTTCTTATATGTTGATAATGTGCAAAAACTAAACAAATATAGAGTTGAAAGGAGTATTTTACTGTAGAATATTTAAAAAGGGTATTGTGAAGTTTCTTCTGCAATTTAAAATTAAAGGGATAATAGAAGCTAGTTAGAAAAGCATTCCACACCATGTTGCCCTAGTCTTCTATAGCACAGAAGTGAGAGTCCATCTGTATTCTGAAACAATTGTGACTTTGGCTCATTTTTAAGATGTAAAAACAAACTTCATTCTCTTTGGGGATTTAGGAGCACTAGCTACATCAGCACTATGGGATCTAACTACTATGTACATTTCTGAATCTGCTTCTTACCACTCTCTACCTGGACCACTGTGTTCCATTCACTCTGATCTTTTATGGTTCCTTAAAAATACCATGGTACTTCCTGCATTCGTTTTCTTTCTCTAGAATCTCCATCCCTCTAATCCTCATATGGCTGTTTCCTTCTGATCATTCTTGTCAATAATTGGTACTTATTATTAAACATATTGATTAATATATTTCATCACTTTTCCTAAGGACATCTCAACAGAATTCAAAATTAGCTGAAATTTTACCTGCTAATAGAATCCTTCTCTGACCACCCAATATGATGGAACTTCCATGAAATAATCATAGTCTTCTCTTTCCATTAACTCTGTTGTAATGATCACTCTCTGACTTTTGTTTTGTTTATTTTTAGTTAGTATTTATGGTCTCTTTTTCCTCCCTAACCATCTGAATTTGGGTATTTGGAAAACAAGACTCTTATCTTCTATAGTCACTCAACAAATACTTTTTGAAAACTTAATAGGTGCCAAGCAGAAACAAAACAAAAATCCTTCCCACACAAATGTAAAGTCGAGAGAGAGATGGAAAGTAACAAAAATCATATGATAATTATACAAAATAATTATACTTTTTATCATTGTTGCTAATAAAATTAATACACTGACATGGAGAATAATGACAGGAGTGGAAGAATCATTGAATAGGTTCATGATGGTAACTCTCTGAGGAAATGACAATCTCCCAATATAAGACCAGAAGTTAGAGAGAAACAGCCAGCTGAACAGGATCAGTGCTTGTTTTCAGAGAGAGAGATGCCAAAGCACTGAGGTGAGAAAAGTCTTGCATAGCTATAAGGGCAAGTGAAAAAGCCCAGCATGGCTAATGCATAGTGAGGGAAGGGGTAAGAGCCTCAAGATGTGATTGGAGAATTAGAGGTGTTAGAAAGATCAATTAGGGAATTTTAGGGCAAGACAATGATTTTGTAAAGGCAAGGGGAAGCAAAGGAAAGATATAAAGCCTTAGAGTATCACAATCTCTAAATTTTAAATACCCTAAATTGTAAATCATATTTACTTTTTTAAGAGGTTTCTTTGGCGACTAGTAGAGAATGGACAGTTTTATTTCTCACATATTTCTTTTCTAATTTTTTACACATTTTATTTATTTTATGTTATTTTTAAATTGAGGTATTTTTTAAATTATTTTTTATAACTATATATGGTGACGGATGTTAACCAGATTATTGTGGTGATCATTTCATGATATATACAAATATCAAATCATTGTGTTTTATACCTGAAACTAATACAATTTTATATGATGATTATGTCTCACACATTTATGAAAGAATGCCTTACCCTTATGGGAAACATGACATTCTCAGCATGACAGTCACTTGCCAACCAAAGTCCTTTGTTTCACCCACAGGTTCCTCATGGAATTTTTTACCTCTGCCTTACTCAGGCTGTAGATCATGGATTTAACATGGGCTTGATGAGGGAATCAGACACAGGCATTGCCTTTTCTATGAGGTAAGTGGCCACAGGCCTCATGTTCAAGAAAATGTGTGGCACAAAGAACAAGATGACCACCGTGCAGTGGGAGCCACAGGTGGAGAGAGCTTTATGCTACCCTTTTGAGCCACAAGACTTCAGCGAGCAGGGGATGATCACATAGGAGGTGATGAGGGCATGGAAGATGGTCACACATATCACCCTACTGTTGAGGATGACTAAGAGACCCAGGATGTCAGTGTCCATGCAGGCCAGTTTCATCAGTGGAAACAAATCACATTTAAAGTGATCAGTGACATTGGGGCCACAGAAAGTTGTTTTATTTATGAACAGAAGCTATATTACTGCATAGATAAATCCTCCCAGCTAGGACCCTCACCAGTAGCAGTCAGCACATCTGAGGGCTAATGATGGTCAAGTAGTGCAGGGGCCTACAGATGGCTACATAGTGGTCACAGGCCATCACAATAAGTAAAATGAACCCCACACCACCAAAGCAATGATCCTTGAGGGAGATGTGGTAGTGCTCTCAGAGAAGGAACCCACAATAATCCTGGGAGTGATGACAGAAGATAGGTGGCATCCAAAATCGACAAAGAAATAAGGAAAAAAATACATAGGTGATCTCAAACTCTGACGTGTGATCATAGCGATCATAATGAGTAGGTTTCTGAAAACTGTGGACGCATATATGATTAGAAACACACCAGAGAGTATTTTATGCAGCTCTGGGTTCTCTGAAAGACCCAAAAGAATGAGTTTTATCATGTTGTTTTGATTTCCCATTTAACAGGTGCTGACATCGGCTCCAGCTGAAAGTTGGAAAATCTAAAAAAATCAATATAAGATTTATAATTACTGATTATTTGGCTTCATGTAGTTCCTGGAGTTCAGGAAGATTTATTGTTTGTTTTAATTCATTAATTCACCATTCAAACATTTGGCTTTTAAGAACATGCTAAATAAAGAGGCTAAGTGGTGTCAAGATGGCAGTATAAGAGACTCTGCACTCACCTCCTTCCACAGACATAACCAATCTACAACTACTCTTGGAACAACTACCCTTGAGGAAGAACTGAAAATTAGATACAAAGAACCCCTGCAACAAGGGGAAGTTCTGACTTGCCCTTAATGGAAGTGATGGAAGAGCATGAAATTCCTTTCTGGAGAGAAAAAAAGCCACTTCACAAGCTTCATATCTTCACAGCCAGCCAGGATAAATTCTAAGTTATGCAGCCTTCTCTGCAGGGTTGGGGAATCTGAGCAGGTGGGTGTTACCACTATAGGTCTCCTTTGGACTCAACACAAACTGAGAAGAATCTCATAATATCTGACTTTTCTGGCTACTAACAATGTGGAATACCATCAGAAAAGCTATCAGACATAGTGGAGACAAGTGGGCTCTTAAAAGGCCCATGCACAAATTCACGCCTTTCAGAAAGCAACTTAAAATCACCCAAAATAAAGGTGAACAGTCCTTTGATGAAAGGAGACTTGTGTGATAGATTCTGGGTGAATTTTGGTGAGAGATGAGAGCTCTCCAGGGACTGAGATATTGGCAGCACTCATTATTATGAGTTAATACAGGTGTGTGGACACAGACACTGGCAGAAACCATTGGAGTTCTTTCCCTTGCCTGTTAGCCCAGGGTCTGCCCCACCCACTACAGTGACAATTTAAACAGGTCAGGGCAAGGAACCTCCCTAAGAACTGGCCACAACCAACAGCAAGCCCTCAGGCAACTTGTATGACTGCATAGATGGTGTGCCTGCATCCGCTTCAGTCAGACAATTGGGCCCATCTGTGTGGGACAAGGCATGTGAAAAGGAGCAAGTGGAGAATATGGGGCATTGAATGAGCGTGTGGGGCCTCCACTGTGGGGTGACAGGGTCTGTTTCAGGGTGTCAGGGTTTGTGCATGGACCAGGACTGTGTTGAGAGTGTGTGGCACTGTGGGCAGTGGGGCTTGTCAGCTGCAGCAGACTTATGTTTCTCAAACAGCCACATAGGCGATTGGCCCTACATTCCAAAGCTGGAAAGTATTGGATGCTCCCATGCCTGGGTCCAGCCCTACTCAACTGCAATCCTGGGAGAGCTAACAACAGCCTTACAGGCTAGAGGCCTACAGCAATTGGAGACCCCTGACCTAGCAAGCAGCCACACTGTGGGCCTACTCAACAGAAAAACTGTGACAGGACTGTGCTATTATACTTTACAGCCAAATGTGCTGGGGCTCCCATCCCTAGTAAAGTGACTGAAGTGTCCATAGCATCCAGATGCAGATGAGCATTTCAAGTAGCAGGCCAGGGGGACAGACTAGCCTCCTTGGGCAACTACAGGAAGAGGAACTCTGCCACAACACAAGGAGACACATATCAAACACAGAGGTCACTCCTGGAACATTTGGAACTGGTGATGATAGGGAAGCACATTGCCTGGTCTCATAAGGCATTGCTTATATAAGGCCACCTCTCCAAGATCAGGAGACATGCCTGAACTACCTAATACATAGATACAAGCAAAAAGAAGCAGACAAAATGAGGAGGGAAAGGAATACATTCCGAGTAAGGGAACAGGACAAAACTCCAGATAAAGACCTAGAGGAAACAGAAATAAACAAACTACCTGACAAAGAGTTCAAACAAAAAATCATAAAGATGCTCACTGATGTTGGGAGAAGAATGGATGACCTTAGTTAGAACTTCAACAAAGAATTTGAAAATGTAAAAAAGAACCAATCAGAAATGAGGAATACAATATTGGAAGTGAAAAGTTCACTAGAGGGACTCAATAGAAGAGTAGATGATACAGAAGAACAGATCAGCGAGCTGGATGAAAGACTAGAGGAAATCACCCAAGCTGAACAGACAATAGAAAAAAATTTTAAAAGAATGAGGGTAGTCTAAGGGAACTCTGGGACAATATCAAGCACACTAACATTTGTATTATTGGTGTCTCAGAAGGAGAAAAGAGAGACAAATGGGCAGAGAATTTATTTGAAGAAATAATACCTGGAAATTTTCCTAACCCATGGAAGGAAGCAGACATCCAAGAACAGGAAGCACAGAGAGCACCAAACAAGATAAACCCAAAGATGCTCACACCAAGACAAGTTATAATTAAAATGTCAAGAAGTAAAGAGAGACAGAGTCCTAAAAGTGGCAAGAGAAAGGCAACAATTTACATACAAAGGAAATCCCATAAGGCTATCAGATGACTTCTCATCAGAAACCTTACAGGTTAGAAGGGAGTGGGACAAGATATTTAAAGTGATAAAAGGAAAAGAGCCTGCAGAAAAGAATATACCTAGCAATGTTGTCATTCAGAATGGAAGGAGAGATAAGGAATTTCCCAGACAAACAAAAATTAAAGAAGTTTTTATCCAAGAAACTAGTCTTACAAGAAATGGTAAGGGGACTTCCTTAAGTGGGAAAGAGAAGATCACAAATAGGAATAAGAAAATTATCCAAAAAAGGCAATAAGATCATGGTAAAGGCAAAAATACAGTAAAGGTAGCAAATATAGCACCTATGAAGATATATAAAGGTCAAAAGACAAAAATACTAAAATTACCTATTTCCATGATAAGAGGGTAATGGATACACACACACACAAAAGAGGTTAGATATGATAACAAAAACATAAAATGTAGGAGGAGAGGAGCAAAAGAGTAGAGCTTTCAGGAAGAGGTCAAACTAAAGAAATCATCAACTTAATATAGAATGCTATATAGGGAGGTAGTTATATATGAACCTCATGGTAATCACAAACCAGAAACCTAAAATTAATACAGAAAAATTAAGAGAAGGAATGCAAACATAATAGAAAAGGTAGCCATCAAACCACAAGTGAAGAGAGCAAGAGAAGGAGAAAGGAACAGAAAGGAGCTACTTAAACATTGAGAAAAAAAGGAAGAATATAGCAATATGTAGATTTATGAATAGCTACTTTAAATGTCAATGGATTAAATGCTTCAATCTTAAGGCATAGAGTGGCCCATTGGATAAAAAAACAAGACCCATGTATATGTTGCATACAAGAGACACACTTCATACCTAAAGACACTCATAAACCAAAAGTGAAGTAATGGGAAAAGATTCTCCATAAAAATGGTGATGAAAAGAAAACTGGGGTAACAATAGTTATATCAGACAAAATAGACTTTAAAACAAAAACTCTAACAAGAGACAAAGAAGGGCACTACATAATAATAAAGAGAGCAACCCAACAAGAAGATATAATACTTGTAAATATCTATGCACTCAACATAGAAGCACATAAATATGTAAAGAAATTAGTAACAGATATAAAAGGAGAAATATTAACACAATAAGATTAGGGGACTTTAACACTCCACTGACACCAATGGATAAATCATCCAAATAGAGGATCAATAAGGTAACATTGGTCTTAAATGATACATTAGATCAAATGTACTTAGTGCATATGTACAGAACATTCCAACCAAAACCACAGAATATACATCCCTTTCAATCTCCAGGACTGATCACATATTAGACCACAAAACAAGTCTCAATAAATTTGAAAGGACTGAAATAATGCCAACCATCTTTTCTGACAACAAAGGTACAAAACTAGAAATCAACAGGAAGAAAATAGGAAAAACCACAAATATGTTGAGATTAAACAAAATGCTGCTCAACAATGACTGGGTCAATGAAGAAATTAAAGGGGGAATCAAAAATACCTGGAGACAAATGAAAATGATAATAAAACATGCCAAAATTTTGGGGATACAGTAACAGCAGTTCTAAGGGGGAGATTATAGCAAAACAGTCTTACTCCAACAAATAAGATAAATCTCAGATAAACAATCTAACAGTGCACCTAAAACAAGTGGAAAATGAAGAACAAAGGAAGCGCAAAATCAGTAGAAGGAAGGAAATAGTAAAAATCAGAGCAAAAATAAATGAAATAGAGACTAAAATAGAAACAATAGGGAAAATCAATGAAACCAAGAGCTGGTTCTTTGAAATGATAAAAAAAAAAATTGACAAAGCTTTTGCTAGCCTCACCAAGAAAAAAAGAGAGAAGTCTCAAATAAATAAAATCAGAAATGAAATAGGAGAAATTACAAGGGACATCTCAGAAATACAAAAGATTATAAGAGAATAATATGAAAAAGCATATGTCAACAATTTGGATAATTTAGAAAGAATGGATAAATTCTTACAATCATATAACCTTCCAAAAACTGACTCAAGAAGAAATAGAGAATTTGAATAGACCAATCACCAGTAAGAAAATCCGATAGTAATCAAATAACTCCAAAAATATAAAAATCCAGGACCAGATGGCTTCCCTGGTGAATTCTCCCAAAGATTCAAAGAAAATTTAATACCTATTTTTCTCAAGCTCTTCCAAAAAATTGAAGAAGAGGGAAAGCTTCCTGAGTCATTCTACAAAGCTCACATTATCCTGATACCAAAACCAGACAAGGAAGGCACAAACCAAGAAAATTACCAGCCAAAATCATTGATCAACATTGATGAAAAAATCCTCAAGAAAATACTAGAAAATCTAATGCAACAATACATTAAAAAGATCATACACCCATATCAAGTGAGATTTATTCCAGGGATGCAGGGATGCTTCAACAACCACAAACCAAACGATGTGATAAACCACACCAACCAAATGATGAATGAAAATCATGTGATCACATCAACAGTCGCAGAGAAAGCATTTGACAAGAAACAGCATCTATTTATGATGAAAACTCTGAATGAGATGGGCATAGAAGTAAAGAATCTCAACATAATAAAGGACATATATGACAAATCCACAGGTAGTATCATCCTCAATGGAGGAAAACTTAAAGCTATCCCTCTAAGAACAGGAACCACACAAGGATGCCAACTTTCACCATTTAACATAGTATTGGAAGTCTTAGCTAGAGCAGTCAGGCAAGAAAAAGAAATAACAGGGATCAAAATTGGAAAGGAAGAAGCAACACTGTCACTACTTGCGGATAATATTTTACGTCTAGTAAATCCTAAAGAATCCACTAAAAAAACTTTTAGAAATAATAAATGAATATGATCAACTTGCAGGATAAAAATCAACATAGAAACATCAGTTGCATTTCATTTCTATACACTTACAACAAAGTAGTAGAAAGAGAATTTAAGAATATAATCCTATTTTCAATTGCAACAAAAAGGATAAAATACCTAGGAATAAACTTAACCAAAAAGGTGAAAGATGTGTACACTAAAACTACAAAACATTCTTGAAAGAAATTAATAAGACACAAAGAAATTGAAAGATACTCTGTGCTCTTGGATTGGAAGAAGTAACATAGTTAAAATGTCCATACTTCCTAAAGCAATATAAAAATTCAGTGCACTCCCTCTCAAAATACCAAATATATTTTTCACAGAATAGAACAAAGAATCCTAAAACTTATATGGAACAACAAAAGACCCCAAATGACCAAGGAATCCTGAGGAAGGAAAAGAAAGCTGTATGTATCACTCTCCCTGACTTCTAAATATGTTCCAAACCTATTGTAACCAAAACAGCATGGTACTGTCATAAAAACAGACACTGATCAATGGAACATAATTGAAAGCCCAGACATAAACCTACACATCTGTGGAAAACTAGTTTTTGAGAAGAGGGCCAAAAGCATACAATGGAGAAAGGAGAGTCTCTTCAATAAATGACGTTGGGAAAACTGTACAGCTGCATGCAAAAGAACAAAAGTAGAACATTGTCTTACATCATGCACAAAGATTAACTCAAAATGGATTAAAGACTTGAATGTAAGACCTGAAACTGTTATCAGCCACAAATACAGGTTCTTTTTGCACCACCCAAGAGTGAAGAAATAAAGACTGGAATGCTGGGCTTATGGAAAGGAAAGGGGTTTTATTTCAGATGACATCAGATGGGAGATGAGAGTGAGGTCTCAAATTTGTGTCATCTCCCCAAATGATGGAGGGCAACAGATTTTAAATGTTTCAAGGAATGTGGCTGCTTTTAGGTAGGTGGAGCCTGTGGCCTTGCTAGTTGGCATTTTCCCACCAGCCTGCATTTGGTCTTATGAGGCTGCATGCAGGGTGGAGGATGGTGACACAAGGGAATCTACAGTTGGATGCCCTTCGTTGTCTGCCCCTGTGGTTTATGGTAGATTCTGGTGCCAGGAAGCCAAGGAGTAAGCAAGGAAAGGCAAGGAATGCTTTTGCTTTTAACTCCATAAATGCTGGGCTTAAGGCAGGAGAACTGATATTGAGGCTGGAATCAATTCTCCTCTATTTTATGTTCATTCCTCAATCTTGAGTCATTTGGGGCAACAACTGATCTATATCTACTTCTTGCTGAATCAGGGCATAGATCTGGGTTAGAGGAGTGAAACTGTTTAACACTCATTTGGAAATTTTTTGTTGTTCTTCCTAGGTTCAGGTTGACATTTCGTATTATTAAATTTTTGTACCTTGTTCAACAGTTTGGAAAAACATCTAAAAGTACATAAATATCCAATCAGAAGGATAAGAAGTATAGATAGCTCAAATTTTAACAGTCCCTGAAATATAGACCTAATCCCTTCAAGAATCCAAGAAAAGAGTCCTCAAAATTAGTCTGGACCTGGTACCTCTGGGGATATCTGCTCCTACCGGACATAGATTGTTCCATCTCATTGATGGATTTAGTGGGCTCCCAATGTTAGGCCTACATCATTTAAGTAAGTAACCAGGTAGTTAATAAGAATAATTTTTAGAGAAAGAAAAAGAAAAACCAAGGTTAATGGTTGGAGCAAATTATAAACCAGTTACCGAGCCCAGGGAACAGGTAATCAAGAAGCTTTCTGGAATTCAGGATCAAAACATCTTTTGCAGTTTGGAATGTCTCTGATGGTGTCATTGGGCACTAAGGTATCTTTATGAGAGGGTTACACAGTAGCAGACATAAACCTTTCTTAATTCTATATCAAGATATCTAGCTTCAGTTTGCAAGGATTCAGAAAGAAGGCAGTTTCAGTTCTCAATGATTCCGAATGAAAATCATGGAAAATATTAGTTTGGAAATTTGTGATTTCAGATATTTCAGGATACTGGAACAATTCAAGATTTAGTTAAGTTTAGTAGCAGGAAAAAACCCTCCAAGACAACTGAAAGAACCAAAATCCAACATCCACAAATTTGTATTATAGTTTTTATTGAAACATAATTTTTCTCTCTAGAATCACCCCCTTTTTTTACCACAGATAGCCAAATTAAGATCAACTTTTTTTACAAAATAAGTCAAGTTTCAATAAACGTGGCCCATTTACTCACATAAGTACAGCAAGATATCAATCTATCATATAAGCTCTCTTAAATCTGCTTTGCTAGAACTTTTATAAGAAATCTCAGATTGACCTTTAAAAGCCTATTAAGGCCAGGAAAGCCAGACCAAGGACATGCCATAAGACTCTGCCTGCAATAGCAACAGATTTGGGGGAATTCCTCTTTTCTGAGGTCCCCAAAATATTGAAGTTCTTTGCACCTGCCCGATAAGTGACCTTCTTTACTTGTCCAATATGTGTGCTTGGAACCCTGTAAGCAAGGTACCAGGCCAATATTTCCAAATGGCTTTATTTTATAAATTCAATCTTCATTCCTCAAAAACTATCTGGTCATGTCTGAATCTGTATATTTTCCTCAAATATGACGTTCCAGTCAAAGCCTTGGTACTGTAACCAATGTTTACAATTATGTCCTGTTATAACGAGAACAGATTCTTATTGATCTTATGCATACAACTATATTGTCATGAAAACTATACTTATTAAGAGTTTACCAATTCTGGAGGGATAAAGTAAGGAGAAAAATAAAGGTTTCAATTTTGTTTACAAATTGCCATCAGTCATAGTTCCTTAAGAGAAAAAGGTAGTTTTTGATCTGAAAAAAAAACAGAAAAATCAGCAATATTTTAAACAAAGAGTCATAAAAATTATAATCATCCCTATCAGTTCATTTAGTTTTATGTAACCAACTCTTGATCTTCTATCAGCAGTTTCATGAGGCTGTCAGTTTTTCAGTTACAGTTCTGTAATTTCCTACCCAGCTCAGTTAAACAATCTGAAAGTTTATCAGAAACCTGTATTCTAAAGCACTGTCAGAGTTCTTTCCATGAATCTCTCTAGAGCTGAAATATATTTGCAAAAAAAATCTGAGTTAAACAACTGTCTATAAACAACAAAAGAGCTAAAAATGGCAACTGAGAAAGAAACTTGGCTATTTCTGTGACACGCAACAGTTTGAGATAACCAGAATTATAGCAGACAATCAGAACAGATTAGATTTTTAGGTATGTTATACAATTTTTAAAACATTTATATTAATAACATTTACCCATATAATATCATAGGTTCCTATGAAATAATCTTCACTTATACATCCAATCAAAGTAGCAATAGGAACAAAGGCAGAGCTAAAACAGCCAAAAAACCCTTACACAGCCTTTTTATCAAGAGCAGACAAAAAGTTAAAAAAATTCTTGTAAGACAGAGAAGACTAAATTTTAATTTTGTACCCATTTGCTCCTGACATTTAAATAATTTATTTAACTAGATTCACTTTAATTTTAGCCAACTTGACCATGTATAAAACTCTTTTCTCAGGGTTTTACTTACATAAACCTTTTGTCACTTACTTTTTTCATTCAGAATTTGTCCCACGTCTTACTCTTATTTTTCCTAGTACTTTAGGATACATTTATGTTTTTGAACAAAACAAACAAAAATACCTCTACTTTTTATACCTTCTTTACTGAAAACATACATTTCACTTTCCTTGTATGCAGGTTATCTAGAAATATGTGCTTTCTCATAGAAGATTTCTCAGCATGTGAAAAACACATTTATCAATAAACTTAAGCAACATTTGGTTTCTCTGAGATAAGAAAACAAAGGCAGATAAATCCATGTTTAGTAATTAATACTTAATATTTTATCTTTAGAAAATTACGCAGATAACAAATTTCATCATTTTAATTTAATTTAGAAAAGCTCTAAAGTTTTAAGTTGCTAAAAATATTTTGGAAGCTATTTTTTCAAGAAAATATTCCATAAAACATAATTATTGCACCCAGAGACTCTTACACTTGTTTCTTTATCTAAATTATTTGCTTCCAGCAATTACGTTTAGATTTCTCTCTCAAAAAACATGTGTGACATTAGAGCACCTAGCCATCATCTTATTTTGTTTTAAGTACATACATCATAATGTTTTAAGTACACCCATACATAATTACTCTTGAAAAATTTCTCCAAAAACTTTTAAAAAATCTATTTAGTTTACCTGTCTTTAATAATTATCTTTAGATCGTCTGCAAATACCTCAAGAAACATCAAACAAAATCAGATATTATTCTAAGTTATTACTTTTGATGACAAGTTTTGTAACAGAGATAACATGTCTGCATGACATCCAATGTTGATAACTGAAAATATATTTATTTTAATCAAACAAGCAAACTTAAACAGGCTTCCTTCTACCAATGGTCATTTTATATTGTGTTAAATAACTTCATCTTTTAGATGTTGTTGCATATTAATCAAAGACTGAATTCCATATGAGAGGTTTTGAATCTTCTTTTTTATGGTTGACCCTTAAAGTGGACTCATCTAAAGCAGAGATTACCCAGAATGGTCATTACAATTCCAAATTATCTCAAAAGTTTACTTATTTTCACTTGCTTAATTTTACATCAGAAATTTCAGGGAAGTTAAAGTGGGAAAGCTAAGCAAGAGAGAAGAGAGGAGCAGCAGATTTGGCTTTGGCTGTTGGCATGTTTAATTCTTTAATTATTTTCTTTTAAAGAGGCACTAGAGTATTCCTGATTTTATTTAGAAGCCTCAAAAGACTAAAATAGGCTTCCTGTTGGTTATTTAACTTTGTAGCTGGCTTTTGCCAATTGCATATGTAATTACACCAGTTTGAGTAAACTGAAATTGCCCCAATTGGGTCATTTTAAAGTGACATCTCCTTTAGCATGTTTCATTAGCATTGCTAGAAGGGTGAACTTATATGTTACTATGTCAGGCATGGGAAGTGTTCTCCATTCAGAAAATGGACAGACAGACAGATGCAGATACAGAAATACCAGACACCAATGAACCAGTTCCAAGACATAAGGGTAGAAAATCTTACAACTGTTCCAACTCAATATGCTCACCCAGAAGGTCCCTCTGTGAACAGAAAGTAGCCCAGATGGAGGGGAAAGCAGTTCAAGTGCATGCCTAAGGTGACTTACCCTATTGCAGATTGACTCCATCAAATGACCATAAGCAAAAACAATTAAACAAATCTAGAACCTGTTTCCCTGCCATAAGAAAGTGTGCCTAGGGCCAATGCTGCCAGGTCAGACAGAACGTACTGGGGGCAGTCCCTAAGGCATATGACCTAGGCAGCTGCTGGACTGCTTCCCAGGAAATCCCAGTCATCCCTGGGCCACAGAGCCATGGGCAAGAGCCTCCTGGCTGGCTCACCAGATTGCTACTGGCCACAAACATTGATTTTTTACCTGCCACACAAGAGGGGACAAATAAAAACTGGAACACCAGGCTTATGGAAAGGAAAGGGTGGTTATTTTGAGTGACATCAGCCAAGAGATGAGAGGGAGCCCTCAAATTTACCTCATCTCCCTGGAAGGTGGGAGGCAGGGAGTTTTATAGGTTATAAAGAATGCAGCTGCTTGTAGGGAGATGGAGACTGTGTCTTACTGGTCAGAGCTTTCCTACCAGCCTGCGTTTAGCCTTGTGAGGCTGCTTACAGGAAGGAGGTTGGTGAAATTAGGGAATCCACAGATGGATGTCCTTGGTTGTCTGCCTCCATGACATATGGTGGATTCTGGTGCCAGGAAGCTGAGGAGTAAGCAGGGAAAGGGGATGAGTGATTTTGGTTTTAACCCCATATGTGCTGGGTTTATTGTAGGGGAAGTGATATCAGGGACAGTATCAAAACCATTAAAGTCCTAGAAGAAAATATAGGCAGTATGCTCTTCAAAATAAGTCTTAACAGAATGTTTTCAAGAACATTGTCTGACCAGGCAATGGAAACAATAGAAAAAATAAACAAATGGGATTACATCAAACTAAAAATCTTCTGCACTGCAAAGGAAACCATCAACAAAATGAAATGACAACCTAACTATTGGGAGAAGATATTTGCAAACCATATATCTGATAAGGGGTTAATGTCCAAAATATACAACCAATTCATACATCTCAACAAGAAAAATCTAGCAAGCCAATTAAAAATGGGAAAAGATCTGGATAGACAGTTCTCCAAAGAAGATATACAGATGACCAATAGGCTCATGAAAAGATGTTCAACAGCATTAAATATCAGGGAAATGCAAATCAAAATTACAATGAGATATCACCTCAGGCCTGTCAGAATGGCTATAATTATCAAGACCAGAAACAAGTGTTGGAGAGGATGTGGAGAGAAGGGAACTCTCTTATACTACTGGTCAGAGTTCAAACTGGTGTAGCAACTATGGAAAACAATATGAAGAATCCTCAAAAAATTAAGAGTAGAACTACCATATGATCCAGGTATTCCACTACTGAGTATTTATCCAAAGAACATGAAAACATGAAGGTATAAAGATACATGCACCCTTATGTTCATTGCAGCATTATTCACAATAGCCAAGACTTGGAACCAACCTAGATGCCCAAAAAGGGCTGAATGGATAAAGAAGATGTGGTATATATACATAATGGAATACTACTCAGCCATAAGAAATGGTGAAACCTGATCTTTTGTGAGAACATGGATGGACCTTGAGGATACTATGCTAAGTGAAATTAGTCAAAGGGGGAAAGTCAAATACCATATCATCTCATTCATAAGTAGAAGATAAAATCAATGATAAACAAACACATAGAAACAGAGATTGGATTGTTTACTTGAGGGGAATGGGGAAGGGGGAGGCCAAAAAGGGTGACTGGGCGCATGTGTGTGGTGATGGATTATAATTAGTCTTTGGGTGGTGAACATCATGCAATCTATACAGAAAACAAAATATATAACCATGTACACCTGAAATTTGTATAATGTTAAAAACCAATGTTACCACAATAAAAATAAATAGATCATAAAAAGTAATGTTAGGAAATACATACTCCATTAATGCAAGGTTTCCTCTAAGCCTTTTCTCCTGCTTTTTCAATGGCTCTTCCATATCAAATATTTTTCCTCCTCCTCCCTTTATAAGTGTTATTATTAATAGCCAACTTTTTTGAGCACCTTCCTTACTCCAAGCACAGACTACCACATGATTCACTCATTTTACAGATGAAGGAGCTGGCTCTCAGAGTTTAGAAAACTTAACCAAAGCTGCACAGCCAGTGAGTGGTGAAGACAGAATGTGGACCATATTTTCTGACTCCAGTCAGTGCCCTCAAGCATCAACATTGCTTCTCAGGTAATTACAATGTGAGTTTGTCACTCACCAATCACTGAGCTAAGTCACATTACAATCATTATCCTGTTGCATCCTCCAAACAGTCTGAAGTGGGTTTTTCCACCTGTACTCTTTTTCAAAGAATATGGCAATTCTTTTGTAATTTTATGCTTTACTTCTAAATATTAAATGATCAAAATGCATCTAAAAGTATTAATTCTATAGTCACTGACTAAAACATTGTTCAATGATGAAGATTACAAACTGTGATGCTCTGGCAAAGACACAGATCCTCAATACAACAAACTCAAATCTGAATCAGCCCAACTCATTTCTTTCAGTTTCCTCTGTTTCTCAAATGAAGCAAAGGATCTCAGAACACAATAATAATCCTTAAACAATTAGCATTTAGTTCACTGTGTTGCTGGGCACTGTGCCAAGTATGATGGCATTTAAACCTCATGATACTGCATGAAGTAGTTATCATTACTGCTCCCATTGTAAAGAAGATAAACTGAGGTCTTGAGGAGTTAAATCCCTTGTATAAGATTATATAACTACTGTGCTGTGGAGCTGGCATTTTGCTCGTACACTACATTCCACCACTGCAGAAGAGAAGAACGGATTATGTAGTATTTCAGGAGAGTTACTATTTCAATCTAGAAGAAAAGCTACAATGTGGTATTTCAGGACAGTCACTATTTCAACCTAGAAGAAAAGCTACAATGAAAACCTAACTTATATTACTGGGGATTTTTAAGCAGAGGCTGGCTGTCACATCTTAGAAATTTTGCAAGTAGCATAGTATCTAATTGATATTTGGACTATTAAACTCTGTGGATGCTGAGAGGTCACTCTTGCTTTTCAACAACCCACCTCCACCCTTACTCCCTACACACATGCAGAACATCCCCTGGAGACTATGGAAGTGCCATTGTATTCACATTACTGAACCTCATCCTCTTCCTCCTAGCCCAAGAACTGAGGTATTTCTTGTACGAGCTCTTGTGGATTATCAGGAGCACTGGCTCAGGAGTCAGGAAATGAGAAGTGGATTTTATTCTAGGTTGTGTCAGTAACTTAGTCTGTTATTTGGATATATTGCTGGCATCCCTGAGCCTCAGTTTCCTCATTTGCAGTATAAAGATGGCTCACTAGATGAGTACAACAGAAAGAACTCTGTTCTATTCACACACACTCAGCTCTTAATTGAATTAATTGTATATGCCTCTGGATAAGATTTCCTTAAATAGATGATTCATTTCATGTTAAAAAAGAATTGAAAGCATGACTCTAATGCCCCATCTGTCTGTATGGCTTGGAACTTAGAGGGATTCCCTATCGATACAGTACAGAATTGAATTTTCCTAACATGTAACTCCTGTCACAGAACATCCTTACCTATTCAAATTCATTTCTCTGTTCTCCTCACTTTAGTTACTCCACTGTGATCCTACCCACTGCTGCCAGACTCACACCATTTCTTTCCACATCTGCCTTTCTGTTTGCAGGGAATGTAACTGGATTCAGACACAGCAAACCTACCTCTAAGTCACAGCCAGGACACATTCTGGCTTTGTAATCTCAGCCTCCTGAAGCATCAATTTCTGCAGCAGCACAATTAGTAAAAGAGAAACCACAGATACGACATAGATATTGCTGACTGTCTGAGTGGAATGTGCAGAGGGCTTTTTCCTCATTTAATCATGTTGAACAGTCATATGATGTAAGTAGTATGATTGTGTGGATTTTCTGAAGCAGCACCTAACACTTAGAGAAGTTGTGTTACTTCCTCACAGTTTCTTGGCAGGTTCATAGCTAACTCCAAAGTTCAGGCTATTAACTACTGTGCTTTACAGCCACACTGCTTTTACCTCATGCCTCACAGACCTGCTGTGATGGCCAAAGGAGGTAATGCACATAAGAAAGCTGTGAAAGTAATATGCACACTTCTTTTTTATTGATCATGTCGTGATTTCTATACATTCTAGGTTTGCCTACTGCCCTTGCCCACCTCCTCTATCAGTGAGTCCACTGCCAGCCTCCTTCATGGTGTCCTTCCTCCTACACCCAATGCTCACCTCCACTTTCACCAAGATGAATATTCACTCTACTTAACCATAAAACACCTTTTCTGTATATCATTATTTCATGGTTCTCCTATTTCCATAGGGAAATGCTCAAGGATTGCTCCTTCTTTCACATTTCTCAAAGTTCCTAACAAATTAGTAAGGACACAGTGGGCATCAATACATTCCAAGACATTTCATCAACTGGAAGGAAACTGTAATGTGTTGTAGGGAATGGGTAATGATGGTGCCAGCTCATCCTCCATGGTTGAGAGCAGATCCATTATCAGAGTCTAGTTGCTATTTCTCTGTCAACCAGGCACAATGATGCCATTTACTAGCTGTAGTCTTCAGCTAAGGAGATCTATCTTAGTTCAATTTTCTGATATTTCAGCAATGTTGCAGTGAAAATCTTTGTGTTTGTGTGTATAAAGATGCATATATATTTCTGTAAGAAATTTTTACAAAAGAATTGCGTAATCAAAGAGTATGAACATTTTAAATTGGAATAGGTATTGCTAAGTTCTTTCAAGATGCTTATTACTTTGTGAGTATTCAACTAGACAACTCGATTTATCACTGAAGCACTTCAGAAGAACACCTTCATACAAATATGTTCCCAGTTCCTTTCTCTTTTCATAAAACTAAGGACTACTTAGAGGGAGTGCTACAAAATCCAGTGGAATTTTGCAGGAAGTGACAAGAATGTAGCAATTTAAAAAATTAAGTTCTACAATAACTTTTTTTGTTTTCTCAGGATGTTCCCACATTTATTTTATAGCCAACACACTAAACCACTGCCACTGTCACCATCATTTTCAGTGTTAGTATGGTTTCCTATGGCTAGATCTACTTGCAAGTACATTTAATACTTATGTTTTGACATATACAAAAATATAAAAATTCAACTCCTTAAACCAAACCATCAATCTAAATTATTATTGACTATTAAAATTTTAAGAAAAATAATATTTCAGGTTCTTTTTTTTCCTTAAGCAGAGATCAGATGAGAAAGAGCTTTGGAGTCTAGGAAAGAGGAGAGAGAAAGAGAGGAATGAAATGGAAATAAAGCGGGGTACACAGAAACATACTCACAGCCAGAGAGATGGAGAGAGAGAAGAGAAATTGGGAAAAAAAAGCATCAGAGAATCTCCTAGTAACTATTTCCAGATACGTTATCCATTCTCTTCTTGCTGGCTATGAGCACATTTTGGAAACCTATGCATTTTATTTTATTTACCAATTTTCTAAGATAGAGATGCATTCATTTAATTTTAAATATTTCTCAAAAGGGCACACAAATAGATAAAGCAAAATAACTTGTCCTAACTCAGGTTAAAACTCAACTATACCCTCAAATTCATAACTCAAGTTTCCTTATCCAGAGAATGTATATTGCTCATAGATAAAGAAAATAGGTATGGACTATGAATTATTGACATTTTTAAGAACAATAGATGTCTATACACTTATTCAATATAATTAATTAAATCAATAATTGTCATATTTTTGGAAAGATTTCTCTGCTGTAATTCTATGCAATAACTAAAATCTACATATCAAGTATTTAACCAAAGAATAAAGATCGTTCTTAGAGCTTAACTTTTACAATTGGTCAAAAATTGAATATTGTATAGATAACATTTCTAAGATCATCTCAAGACAGACTTAAGATCTTGCCAAACTCAAGACTCATTCACACGAAGTAACTTCAGAGAGTCCAAGAACCAGGTGGAATTATTCCAGCTTGTTTTTTCTAACTGTGGAGGCAAGACAACTGGAATACAAATGAGAGAAAAGTCATCAATTATTATGTCTTGTTCAAATTTTTATAACCAGGACTTTTATTGCCTTCAAAGAGAGATTTAAAAGAGATGTCTTAAGTATTGAAGATGATCCTAGTGAAGAAATAAACTTTCCAGTTTACAAAATGATTTATATTCTCTCCAGTTAAGGATGATTGTTAAAAGGTGTCCAAGTGCAGTGTTTACCAAATCCCTTAGGTCCCTTTTTGAATCCAAGTTGACTATATCCTTGGGTGAAAGTCGAAAAAGATTTTGTTCAGCTTCATAGAACATAGATTATGAATATAAGGCTCTCCTTTGTGTGCTGGACCTATAAGATAGACCTTAAGAAGTCAGAGTGTCTGTTTAAGCAATTGTGATGGCACAGACTCGCACCATTCTAGTTGCATTCCCTGAGGCTAAATCTCCACTGATGGAGGTATTAATCCCTAATGCAGTGAATTTCCACTCACTTGCCTGAATAATAAGTTTTTTCCATTGGCAAGAACATCATCAAGCCAAACAAACAAGCAGCCACACAAGCAGAAATCTAGATCACAGTATTAGCCATTTAGTCATTTGTTCCTGCACTCTGATCTGTACCTCACTTACAGAATGGCCACTCCTGTCACCATTTAGCAGAGCCATATGCTTCTTGACATGCAGTAATTTGCTTTTCCTCCCTTTGTAATAAATTCTTTTTAAAGATCAAGAAGTTATTTGATGACAATTGGTATCCTCGAGCAGTTCTGCAATACTGTGGAAAGCAAGACTTGTTTCCTAGAAGAATTCCTAACCTATCCAGATTCTCTACCCTGAGACAGTCAAGCTGACTATACTACCTCCTGGAGTCCTGTTATTTCCTGTTGTCAATTTTTAATTTTTGTGTCTCATAAATAATTATTGTAGCACCTCTCCCAATGAGGTCCTGGTGTCTTTCAATCAGATCCTCATTCACAATCTTTATATTATTTAAATACTTGCTTGTGCTCTGGACTAAATGGCATCTCTTCAATACTTCTCCAGTACTGACCCTTGACTTGTCCTTTGTTGTATTCCAGCCTCCCACTCAGGACATGACTATCAGATGGTGAAGAAAGAAGCCACGAATGGTTTATTATTATTCTAATTTCTGCTACTTCAAATTTTCAGCAATGATTGCAACTTTTCTCACTTTTAACAGTTGAAGTAGTGCTTGCAATATTCTTCAGGAATTAGAACTTCTTGAAGAAAGTGTAATTGCTAGTGCTGCAGTCACCCAGCAGTGGGAATGTCATGCTCCAGCATTAACACCTTCAACAGACTCAAGGGTAGTTGAGAGAGACACAGAGATTTTGGGACAAGGAAGTTATTGTTAGATCTTGACATAAAATATCACATTCAGAGACCCATGTTTCTCTGTCAACTATATCATTTTGCATTTTCATGGGGGAACTTTATTGCTAAAAGTTACAGTTGATGAAATGTCATTTTCCAACTTGTTAGTCAAATTGTTTTTAAATGACAAAGTGTAATTGAAGTCAGATTAACAAAAATGATATACAGGAACTTACACACCAAATAAAGCCATATTCTAGTACACAGAACACTGAATTGGAGTTTAGAGATGCAAATTGTAATACTTTATCTGCTACTTACAGCTGTGGAACTCTTGAGTATAAGGAAGTTACTAATCTTCTCTTAGTCTTATTTGCTCATCTGTTGCCAAGAGCTGGAAGAAGATTGCCTCTGCAGTATCACCTTCCAAGTACCTCAGGAATGCAAATAATGGAGGATCCTAATGTACATCCAAAGTGCAAGATGTAGAGAGTGTGGGAAACATGGCTTTTAGCATTCCAGCACCTTCCAAAGTGAAGATAGGTGGAATAGAGGTCAAAGGAGCCAACCTGTATTAAGTTTAAATTATGAACTATAGTGGCTGCTCACAAGAAAGAATCAAATATTTCATAGAAGGAGATGTTCAAAGGCTTTATTAAGGTGGTAAAGGTAAAAAAGGAACAGAATATAAATTCCTTGGAAACTGGAATAGTTTCTCTCCTTAGTTCCTAGCACTGAATTATAAGCCATTTTGCTAAAGATGTGTTAATAAAGTGAGCATTTTATCTAATGGTCAATTTTCTGAATATACTAAGAAACCAATATTTAAAAATATGTAATAATATTCATATGGTTTACAGTAATTTATACACAATATGTTATTTTGAAAAAATTTCAAAAAGTTCTGCAAGTGTTTTGGTGACTCAAAGTCTAGTCCAGATTGTTTAATTTTAGTTTAATTTATTTTCACAATATATTAACAAAAATCTGGGTCTACCAAGGTTTTTCATACTTTGATTCTACACATTTTATAAGTTTACTTATTCTCTCCACAAATAATTATTGAATAACTATTATATGCCAGGCTTATTTTAGGTGTTTGAGATAAATCAGTGAACAGAATACAGAAAGATTCTTGACCTCCTGAGCTTAGACTTTAGTGAGGGAGAGAGAAAATAATAAACTAACACAGAGTAGATTGCACATTTCCTTAGAAGTTTACATGTACTGTGGAAAAATAAAACACAGAGGACAGTAATAAGGATCATCAGGGCCAGGGGCAGTCTGTACTTTTAAATAGATGGTCAGGGTAGTCTTCATGAAGGGCATACATTTGCATAAATATTTGAAGAAGGTGAGGGAGTCAGCCACATGAATATCTGCTTGAAGAAGTATGTCTGGTGGGTTTGAGGAACAGTAAGCTGGCCAGTGAAGTGGAAACTTAGAGAGTAAGAAGAGACGAGGTCAGAGACAGGGTGGTGGGTCAAGATGACATACAGCTTTATAGATTACATTGATATTCATTTTTATGGTAGTGAAATTTTTTCTGATTGTTTCAAGATTTCTCTGTAAAGTACAAACTAAAGTCATTGTGGAGACTGAGGAAAGAGACAAAGTTATGTGGATTTTAAAGAGAGAGAGCAGAAGAGATAGCACTTTAGGCTGTATAGTCCATTATCATTAAAATCCTAATAGCCCTTCAGTCACTTTAGGACAGTGAGAGAATACATGGACTGTGCATGACAAGAGTGCTGGTCTAGCAGCACCAAGGGCTCACCTGAGATCAGGTCGTGAATTTAACATGAAACCAGCTAGTGTGGTCACAAAATACAATGCAGAGGATGAGGTACAACCTAGTTAAAAATTCACACAATCCATTAACATTTTCTGAAGACAGGAGAATCTACAAAATCCTCTAGTACCAGAGTAAATTGAAGGAGCGACGATGTCAGTGCCTCCTCGGAAGATCGCACAAGGGCCAAATTAATCAAAGTGTTGTAAAGCTACAGAAACGACCATTAAGCAGGCTGCCTAATCTGAGTAAAGATCAGGCTGTTTGGCTTGTTCCTCTGCCTGCTTAGGAAATCCCCCGGGGAATTTGTCTTCATCTGAGCATTTATCATAACATTGGCTTAGCTTATTTGTCCACAGGAGTGACAAATTTTCCATTTTTAAAAACATGGATTGTTAGCTCTCTTCACTAATAAGCTTTTCCTTTTCCCTCCAGATTGAGTCTTCGTACTTTTAGTTCTCTCTGAAAGGTCTGAACAGTGTTGTGCTTCAGCTAAAAGTTCTGTAAAATGTGTATTTGGCACCTTCTGCAAACAAATCTCAAAACATCTTAAATCTGTCAATGAGCCAGCCAGCTGTGAAAGCTGCTAATGGTGCCTCAGGAGCCATCGCCAGAGTACCATTTATTCCTGATTTTATCCCAAAGATTTGCTGCCAACATTTCCTATAATTAACAGGATTCTTCCACTTTATTGTGCCTATAATTGTAAATGTGGTTCAAATCAGTTTTCATGGGATGGATTGTTAAAGACACCTTCTTACTGAGTTTCATTTTCTGCGTAGAGCATGTTACAATCCTAGGACCCCAGGGCTGGCTCACTTTGCCTCTGCTCTTTGGATGACCATTTCCAGTCTTAGAGGGCAGGACAGTTACCTAAGTTGACAGACATCTGACAAAGCAGAATTATTACATTATAGATCTAGTCCTTAAAATCCGCTGGGTCTTTCCCTAAGAGGAGGACATGTTTTGATACATTTTGATATTTCTTATAGTCCAAAAGGTTTTAAAAATTACAATACACTCAGTTTTTAGCCTGGTGCTGGCTGTTTTATAGAGGCAGCATGCACAACTTTCAGGGGATTTAAGAGGAAGGTTGTAGCTATATCAAGTGGATATTTAAATTTGGGTTTTGACTATTTGGTACACAGAAGAGAAAGCATTAATATGGAAATTCTCTTGTGACAAAACTCTCATTTTACAATAAGCAAGAATGAGCTAACATTGATTTTTGCTGACATAGAAATCATATTATTTGTACTTGCAAATACATTTACCACTCCTGATGGCCTTCCTTCCTTTCAGTGGCTCCAAAGTTCCATTTGGCATTCTTTGTCTCTCACTGATGAGCTTCCTTAAGCTTCGTTATTGTGAAGTCTAGTGTTGAAGAAATCCTTGAGTTTGTACATCTGAAAGTCTTTACTTCATCTTTGTTTTTGAAAGATGTTTTTGATGCATTGAATTCTAGATGGGGAATCTTTGTTTGAGTACTTTAAAGATGCTGCTCCAGTGTCTTCTGGTTTACATTGTTTCTTGTCAGAATTTTTATCATTATTTCTCTGTACATAAAGTGTCTTTTCTCGTTTAAAGTTTTCTCTTTATCACTGCTTCTGACCGATTTATTATGATGTATTTTTAGTGTATTTTTCTTCTCTGATTTTTTGTGCTTGTGGTTTATTGGATTATTGGATCCATGGATTTATAGTTTTCATTAAATTTGGAAAAAAAATGTGGCCATTAGTTTTGTAAATATTTTTTCCCATGTCTTCTGTTAATCTATTCTTCGAGGATTCCAGTTACTCATGTTAGGCTGTCTAAAGTTTTCCCATAGCCCACTGGTACTTTTTGTATTTGTTTTTCAGTCCCTTTGTTATTTGATTTTCATTTTAGATATTTTCTATTGCTGTTTCTTAGAGTTACTAACCTTTTCTGCTGCAGTGTCCAATCTTCCGCAGTGTCCAGTTTTCTGTTAATCTGCCATCAATTTTCAGTTAATCTGCCATAACTGAAACCTTTTGCATTTCAGTTATTGTATTTTCATCACTAGAATTTCAACTGAATCTTCTTTATATTTCCCATGTCTCTACTTACCAATCTTGTCTCCACTTTCTTGAAAATACTTAATATAGTTATAGTAATTGTTTTCATATACCAGCTTACTAATTTTATAGTCACTGTAATTTTTTGGTTTGTTTACATTGGTTGTTTTTTCCCACATATTGTAGATTATGTATCTCTTTATCTTTGCATACTTGTTAATTTCTTTTTATTAAGATTATGATAGTTAACAACCTTGTGAAATTACAGTTGTACATTATTATTAGTCATGTTTTAGGTACACCACTTCACCCTTTCTGCCCTCCCCCCAAACCCCCTTTCCCCTGGTAGCAACTGATCAGTTCTCTTTGTCCATATGTTAACTTCCACCTATGAGTGGAGTCATACAGGGATTGTCTTTCTCTATCTGGTTTATTTAACTCAACATAATACCCTCAAGGTCCATCCATGTTGTTGTGAATGGGAAGACTTTGACCTTTTTATGGCTGAGTAGTATTCCATTGTATATATACACACCATGTCTTCTTTATCCAATCATCAGTTGCTGGGCACTTAGGTTGGTTCCATGTCTTGGCTATTGTGAATAATGCTGTGATGAACACAGCGGTGCATGGGACTTTTGAAATTGCTGATTTCAGGTTCTTAGGATACCCAGTAGTGGGATGGCTGGGTCACAAGGTATTTCTATTTTTAACGTTTTGAGAAATTTCCATACTGTTTTCCATAGTGGCTGCACCAGTTTGCATTCCCACCAACAGTGTATGAGGGTTCCTTTTTCTCCACAGCCTCTCCAACATTTGTCACACTTGGTGTTGGATATTTTTGCCATTCTAACAGGTGTAAGGTGATATCTTAGTCTAGTTTTGATTTGCATTTCGATGGTGATTAGTGATGATGAGCAACTTTTCATGTGTCTATTGACCATCCCTATTTCTTCTTTGGAGAAATGTCTGTTCATGTCCATTGCCCATTTTTAGATCGGGTTGTTTGATTTTTTGTTGTTGAGCTCTGTGAGTTCTTTACATATTATGGAGATTAACCCTTTGTTGGATAAATAACTTGTAAATATTTTTTTCCCAATTAGTGGGCTATTTTTTGTTTCAATCCTGTTTTCCTTGCCTTGAAGAAGCTCTTTAGTCTGATGAAGTCCAATTTGTTTTTTCTTTCTATTGTTTCCCTCATCTGAGGGGTTATGGTGTCCAAAAAGATTCTTTTGAAACTGATGTCAAAGAGTGTACTGTCTATATTCTCTCCTAGAAGACTTATTGTTTCAGGCCTAATCTTTAGGTCTTTGATCCATTTTGAGTTTATTTTTGTGAATGGTGAAAAAGAATGGTCAATTTTCATTCTTTCACATGTGGCTGTCCAGTTTTCCCAGCACCGTTAAGGAGAATTTCTTTTCTCCATTGTAGGCCCTAAGCTCCTTTGTTGAAGATTACCTGTCCATAGATGTGTGGTTTTATTTCTGGGCTTTCAATTCTGTTCCATTGATCTGTGCATCTGTTTTTGTAACAGTACCATGCTGTTTTGATTACTGTAGCTTTGTAGTAGGCTTTGAAGTCAGGGATTGTGATGCCTCTAGCTTTGTTCTTCTTTCTCAGGATTTCTTTTGCAATTCGGGGCCTTTTGTTTCCTCATATGAATTTTAGGATTGTTTGTTCAATTTCTGTAAAGAATGTCATTGAGATTCTGATTTGGATAGCGTTGAATCTGTCGATTGCTTTAGGTAGTATGGACATCTTAACTATGTTTATTCTTCCAATCCATGTGCATGGAATGTTTTTCCATCTGTTTATGTCGTCATTGATTTCTTTTAAGAAAGTCTTGTAGTTTTCATTGTATAGATCTTTCACTTCCTTGGTTAAATTTATCCCAAGTTATTTTATTCTTCTTGTTGCAATTGTGAATGGGGTTGGCTTCTTGAGTTCTTTTTCTGTTACTTCATTGTTAGCATATAGATATGCTACTGATTTATGTATGTTGATTTTATACCCTGCAAATTTGCTGTAGCTGTTGATTGTTTACAACAGTTTTCCTATGGATTCTTTGGTGTTTTCTATATGTAAGATCATGTCTTCTGCAAAGAAAGAGAATTTTAATTCTTCCTTGCCTATTTGGATTCTTTACATTCCTTTTTCCTGCCTAATTGCTCTGGCCAAAACCTCCAGTACTATGTTGAATACGAGTGGTGAAAGTGGGCACCCTTGTCTTGTTCCTGTTCACAGAGGGATGTGTTTCAGTTTTCTCCTTTGAGTATGATGTTGGCTGTGGGTTTGTCATATATGGCCTTTATTATGTTGAGGTACTTTCCTTCTATACCTATTTTATTGAGGGTTATTATCACAAATGGATTTTGGATCTTGCCAAATGCTCTCTCTGCATCTATTGAGATGATCATATGGTTTTTGTTTCTCATTTTGTTAATGTAGTGAATCATGTTGATTGACTTGCAGATGTTGAACCATCCCTGTGTCCCTGGTATAAATCCCACTTGATCATGGTGTATAATCTTTTTGATGTATTGCTGTATTCGGTTTGCCAAAATTTTGTTGAGGATTTTTGCATCTATGTTCATCAGTGATATTGGCCTGTAGTTTTCCTTCTTTGTGTTGTCCTTGTCAGGTTTGGGGATCAGGGTGATATTGGCTTCATAGAATGTCTTAGGGAGTGCTCCATCTTCCTCGATTTTCTGGAAAAGTTTGAAAAGGGTAGGTATTAAATCTTCTTTGAATGTTTGGTAGAATTCTCCAGAGAAGCCGTCTGGTCCTGGACTCTTACTTTTGGCGAGGTTTTTGATTACTGTTTCTATTTCTTCACTTGTGATTGGTCTATTCAGATTCTCGATTTCTCCCTGATTAAGTTTGGGGAGGTTTCAAGAGCCTAGGAATTTATCCATTTCTTCCAGGTTCTCCAATTTGTTGGCATATACTTTCATAGTATTCTCTTATGATCCTTTGTATTTCTTTGGTATCTGTTGGGATTTCTACTCTCTCATTTCTAATTTTATTTATTTGAGACTTCTCTCTTTTTCTCTTAATGAGTCTGGCTAAGGGTTTATCGATTTTGTTAATTTTTTTAGAAAAATAAACTCTTTGTTTCATTGATCCTTTCTACTGTCTTTTATGTTTCAATATCGTTTATTTCTGCTCTAATTTTTATTATTTCCCTCCTTCTATTGACTTAGGGGTTTGTTTGTTCTTCTTTTTCTAATTCTGTTAGTTATCATTTGAGGTTGTTTATGTAAGATTTTTCTTGCTTATTGAGGTGAGCCTGTATTGCAATGAATTTCCCTCTTAGGACTGCTTTTGCTGCATCCCAAATAAGTTGGTATGGCATATGTTCATTTTCATTTGTCTCCAGATAATATTTGATTTCTTTATAATTTCTTCAATAATCCATTTTTTGTTCAGTAGCATGTTGTTTAGTCTCCACATTTATGCCCCTTTCCCAGTTTTCTTCCTGTAGTTGATTTCTAATTTCATAGCATTATGATCAGAAAAGATGCTTGATATTATTTCAACCCTCTTGAATTTATTGTTGCTTGCTTTGTTTCCCAAGATATGGTCTATCCTTGAGAATGTTCCATGTTCACTGGAGAAGACTGTGTAAACTGCTGTTTTCGGATGAAGTGTTCTATATATATCTGTTAAGTCCATCTGGTCTAATTTTAAATTTAATTCTATAATTTCCTTGTTGATTTTCTGTCTGGATGATCTATCCTTTGGTGTTAATGGGGTGTCGAGGTCCCCTACTATTATTGTATTGTTGTTATTGTGTCCTTTTAGTTTTGTTAATAGTTGCTTTACAAATTTTGGTGCTCCTGTGTTGGGTACGTATATATTTGTGTGTTATGTCATCTTGGTGGAGTGTCCCTTTTATCATTATATGCTGACCTTCTTTGTCTTTCTTTATATGTTTTGCTTTGAAGTCCACTTTGTCTGATATAAGTATGGCAACACCTGCTTTCTTCTGTTCCTTATTAGCTTAGAGTATTGTCTTCCATTCCTTCACTCTGAGTTTGTGTTTGTCTTTGGGGCTGAGGTGTGTTTCCTGGAGGCAGCATATTGTTGGACCTTATTCTTTGATCCATCCTGCCTCTCTGTGTCTTTTGATTGGAGAGTTCAATACATTTATATTTAGAGTGATTACTGAAACGTGGGGGCCTACCAATACGAATTTATCTCTTGTTTTCCGGTTCTTTTGCATTTCTTTTGTTTCTCGTCACATGATTTTTGGATACCTAATTCAGGTAGGCAAATTTCTGTATTGGCTTTCTTCTTATTTGTAATTTGTGTCTTTACTCTTGTTATTTGTTTAGTGGTTACCAGGTGGTTTATATAACACGTCTCATAGACGAGATAGTCCTTTTACTGATAGCCTCTTATTTCCTTAAATTAAAACATTTCATCCCTTCTCTCTTCCCCTTCTAAGCTTTTATTGTCAGATTTTTTTCCTCTTCCTTCTTGTGTTGTGAGTTTGTGGGTAAAATGACAAGGTTATATTTTTTCTTGGTGTTTCCCTTCCTTTTATCTTTAATGTTTTATTTAACTTTTGCTAACCTGTTCTGATGGAGAACTGCTACTTTCTGTTATTGTCCTTCTACTTATCTCCTTTGCTCTGGATTTTGTAACCACTTTCCTTTTTTTGATTTTTCAGGTATGAGAATTTCTTGAAGAGGAGTTCTTGTGGCAATGAACTCCCTTAACTTTCACTTATCTGGGAAAGATTTTATTTCTCCATTTTATTTGAAGGATATTTTCACTGGGTAGAGTATTCTTGGCTGCAGGTTTTTGTCCTTCGGAGTTTGGAATATTTCATTCCATTCTCTTCTAACCTGTAAGGTATATCCTGAGAAATCTGCTGAGGGCCTTATGGGTCTTCCTTTGTAGGTTATTTTCTTCTGCCTGGCTGTCCTTAGTATTTTCTCTTTGTCGTTGACATTTGCTAGCTTCACTACTATATGCCTTGAGGTTGGTCTTCTTACATTGATAAATTTTGGAGATCTATTGGCCTCTGTCATATGAAGTTCCATATCTCTCCCCAAGTTTGGAAAGTTCTCAGCCATTGTTCATTTTATCAGGCCTTCTGCCCCCTTCCCCTTCTCTTCTACCTCTGGTATACCTATAATCCTTATGTTGCATCTCCTAATTGAGTCAGATAATTCTCGGAGAGTTTCTTCATTTCTTTTTAGTCTTACTTCTCTCTCCTCCTCTGTCTGCAGCATTTCTATATTCCTATCCTCCAAATTGCTAATTCTGTCCTATATATTATTAACCCTACTGTTCAGAGCGTCCAGATTTTTCTTAATCTCCTCCATTGTGTTCTTCATCTCCAGTATTTCTAATAGCTTCTTTATAGTATCAATCTCTTTTGTGACATAGTTCCTGAACTCATTGAGTTGTCTATCTGAATTCTCTTTTAACTCATTGAGTTTTTAAATAAGGGCAGTTTTGAATTCATCATCATTTAGGTTATAGATTTCATTGTCTTTGGGATTGTTTTCTGGGTACTTGTCATTTTCCTTTTGTTCAGGAGATTTAATATATTTTTTTCATACTGCTCGATGGTGTGGATTTGTGCCTCCACATAGAGATAGAGTTTAGTTACTGTTTCCACTTGTTTCAACTGGTGTGGGTGGGGAGCATCTGTTTAGACTGCACCGACCAGCAACCCTGTCAGCTGTTACTGACTGGACCTGGGCCCCTCCTCATAGTCACAGTGGTGCTGTGGGGTCCCTCCTCAGTTGTGGGGGCAATCACAAGGGGGCCTCATTCTGCTGGTGCCTACTGTTGCAGACCACCTAGACACAGTCCCTCCTTGGGGTCTGCAGGAGTGTTATGGGCTTTCCCAGCAGCTGTCAGCAAGGTCACCTATAATCACAGCTCTGTCACTCTCAGAGCCCACAAGATCTCACCTGTCCACTATGTGTCCCAGCAGAGCTATAGGTATCTTCTGCAGTCTGTGGTTAGCTCATCTAGCTGTGCTACTTTTTCCCCAGGGCCTTGCAGCCTTGTGATTGTCAGTCAGGGCCTCTCCACTACTTCTGTGCAGAGGCTTTTGCTGATGCTGCTGTGGGAACATGGAGTTCCCCCCTGGGCCATGGAGCCTGGCCACTGGAGCTCCAACTAGCCCAAGACCACTCCCATGGAATCTCTGGGAGCCCCCTGCCCCATCTGGGACACAGCCAGAGTCTGTGAGTCCGGTGGTGGCTGGCAGGCTACTGCCCTGCCTGGGATCCTGCTCTTCAGGAGCCTCTGGGGGCTCTGATGATGGTAGTGCCTCTCCGCTAATGGCAATTAGAGGCTATCCCTCTGCCAGTGCAGGACCCTGGAGTTTCCCCCTGGGCTGTGGAGCTGGGCTGTTGGAGCTCCACCCAGCCCCTGACCATGCCCATGGCAACTCTGAGTGCCTCTTGCACCATCTGAGGCACAGCCGGAGTCCTGAGTTTGGCAGCAACTGGCGGGTTTCTGCCTTGCTGGGAAATCTGCTCTTTGTGAGCTTCCTGGCATTCTGAATGCTGAGCTCAGCCTCTCTGCTAAAGGCGAGCAGAGGCTTTCCCTGCCGGCAGTGTGGGACCCTGGAGTTTCCCCTGGGCCATGGAGCCAGGCCCTGGAGCTCCACACAGCCCCCAAGCACACCCATGGGATCTCCAGATGCCTCTTGCACTGTCAGGGGCACAGCTGGTATCCATGGGCCTGGCAGCGGCTGGTGGGCTGCTGCCTTGTCAGGAATTCTGCTCTTTGGGAGCTTCCCAGTGTTCTGAATTCTGGGTGGAGCCTCTGCTAATGGCGAGCAAATAGTTTCCCTGCTGGTGGTGTGGGACCCTGGAGTTTCCCCCTTGCCTTAGGTGTAATTGTAGGGGGCTTAGGTAGGGCTGTAGTCACCTGTTTCCACCATTGCTCCACCAGTCCATGCATACCCCTGCCCTCAGTGTGTGACGATGCTATGGGGGAGTACACTGGAAGAGAGCCTCTTGCAGGTACTAGGCTGTCTGGGGGCTGGGGATCAGAGAGTTTTCACCTATCTCCACCTCCTCCCAGGGGGAAGTCTGTCCACCTTCCAATGTATAGCAGCACGGGTCTCTCAGGCATTTGAGATGCTATTTGGATATCCTTTGTTAACCAATTAATGTCCAATTATTTGTAGATTTGATGGGGGAGAGGCAAAGAAGACTACTCACTCTGCCATCTTGGTCCTGCCCTCCATACTTGGTAATTTTTGATTGGATGATAAACATTATGAATTTTACCTTTGTTCCTGGATATTTTGCATTCATATAATTATTCTTGAACTTTGTTAAGTGAGACTAGAGCAATATTTAGTTTATGGTAAGTTTACAGTTAACTTTTCTTCACCACTGAGGTAATGCATTTCTGAATAATCTAGTTGGTGTCCTGTGAATTGTGAGATTTTTTATTCCAATGGGTGAGAGACCCAAACTATTCCAGGTCCTATGTGAGTCACAGCCTTGCTTCCTCTAATGTCACTAATCCTACTTGATATATTAAAGATGCTCAGCATTTTAAAAATCTCAACTCTCCGCAAGTTGAGCTACACATTAAAGAATTCACAAGTAAAATTACTAATAATACACTTTTTAATTAGAAAATTTTTTTCACATTGAAACATAAATATACAAAACATGGGAAGGCAAATTTGAACAAAAAAATGGGACAAAAGTGTTCCCAGATATTAAAGTGTAACACTCAGCTACAATACTTACAAAATTGTAGTATTCACCATAGAATAAACATATCAGTGACACTGAACACAAAACTCGAATTAGAACATAATGTGTATGACATTTTGGAATAAAGTTAAGGTGGTGTCTCAAGTTACTGGAAAAAATAAATCATTCAAAAAGTTGGTGGGGAACTGTACAGCTATCTGGAAAAATATTCATTATATTATGGTAAATATATATAGAAAAAAATTGAAATAAAAAATATCTGTTAATGTAGTTCGGGAAGCTATGGAAAAATTGTTTCACAACTTTGTCTTTTCTAATAATGATGCAAGCACAGTTTGAATTGAGAGAGGGTTTTATAACAAGATTCAGCAGATGCAAAAATTAAGGACTGAGGATAAATGAGAGGGAAACAGGAAAGTAAAAGTGGTGATTTTCTTGAAATTATAGCAAGGATGAGGACCTGTGCTTTATAATTTGGGACTCTCTTCTGGTCATATGAGTATTTGAGGAAAGACATGAATGATTGAGAAAGTCCAGCATCATGTTCTCAGAAGATCATAGGTTCCTATGATGCAATATGTTTATGTTTGAAAATTTAGCTTTTCTCTGATTCCTTTTATGTCCAAGGGTTATCAAAACCCTAGGACTTTTGCCCCATCTAGGATGGTGCAGCGTTGTGATTGGGAAAGCAGGCCTGTATGGCAGCTGCTGCTCTGGGATGGGGCTCCAATAAGTTTATTGGGTTCAGGAGGCATAGAAAGATTTCAGTTGGGAAGTTCTGAGAATTTGAACCTCTATATATGTTTTACATGTTGACATTCTATAATCAAGTAGAGGTATATATATTTATTTTTGCAAGAGTACAATGCTCCAATATTAGCAATGGTCATAACAGCTGTAGTATTAAATAGCTCAAAGACAATTAAGAGATTTCAAATAATTAAACAGGAAAACAGATTGACAATTAATGTAAATATTAAGAGAATATGTTGGCTACATCCAATTTTGGGAAGAATGCTATAGCCTGTTCTAGCTAAGAAATATTTCCAAATATTTTTAAAAAATTAAATCAAGGAGATTAATAATAGCTAGAATATCTCAAAATTCTAATCTTTGTAAAAAAGTTTGATTTTCAGCATTTATAACACTAGCAAAAATTACTTTTAAGAACTTTATTTTATTCTATAATATTTAATTCATTTAGGTCAGGGATCTTTCAAGAAAAAGCACTCTTTGGAAATTCTTCACACTAGATAATGATAAATTAAAAAAAAGAAATAGAGTGTCCACTGTGCCATCTCAAAATGTCAGCAAGAGGAAAATTCCCAAAATGTACAACAGCATATTTACAACAAAAAATCAGACATAATAAATAATACAAAGAGTAAAAATAAAAAGATGTTAGAAAAAATGTTAGCTCAGGTCATTGGCCAAGCTTACACCCAGGCAGCCAGTTGGTTTTGACAACTTGGATGGGAGCAGAAATGGCCATTTGAGGTTTGAACATATTTTTTTTTCCATTCCAAGAACCTATGTGCCCTGAGGTTAGAATTTGTTAACATCAATACCAAAGATTACCAAAAGCAAACAAATGATGAGTATAAATTCCACCAAACTGCACTCCAATCTGAGAGCACATTTCATTATGGATTCTTTGGACTAATGTGGGGAGTTCTGATGCAATGTTCTCACCGGCTTAGGTCCCCACACGATGTGCCCCACAGAGATGATACCAGATATCACCATGCTGAGTTAATTTTACTAAAGACCACTGATATCACAGAGACCTCACTACATACTCAGGTGTTCTAGCATCCTTCTCTGATGCCACACAGCAAGGAGAGAAATATTGGCAATTGATAGTTCTCAGTCTTATTCCAGTATCTGGGAGCCATAAGTTAATTTCTGTTGTAGTATGTCCTTCTGAGGTGCATACTCAAGAGATCATTTTGGAAATCTTTGTGGGTACAAGAAGTGGTACCTACAGCATGCACCATCCCCATGGATTTCAAGAAGAGTTTATTTTCCTTCCCTCCAAAGACTGTGCATTTTTAACTTGACTCAGTGTCCTGTTTCTTAACTTTTATTTCTCCTCTTCCTTTTTTTTCTGCCCTATCCTGGAAAATTTCTTCAACACCTCAATGGAGGAATTTCCAAGACCCTTTCCAATAGTCAAAGTAAAAATATTTTCAAAAGATAAATTTTATATATTTATCAATTTAAATACTGCAGAATTAAATATCACAATATAAATATTTCAGAACTGTTCGAGACTTATCAGATAATTTTATTAATTTGAAGCGAGAAGAAAAAATAGGATTCCATTCTTTATCAGTGAGATGTTAGATTAAGAATAATAAAGGAAGAAAAAATTTGTGCAATTTTATTTTTCTTTGTGATCCTATTTGCTTCTTGAGATGTGATTTACTGTCAGTTGCAGCTGTGGTTATCATGTCTATGTTCACATTTTGGAAAAGTGTTTAATATTATAATTATTAATATTGTAAGAATGTCACTCTGCTTAATGTTTAATATCCAAAAGAAAATCAAAAAGAAAAATAAAACAAATAAGGAGATATTGTCTCCAAGCCATATATAGAATGTTCACCAATATTTGAGAGTAAATATTCACATATTGAAAATGAATATGCATATCATGACTAGTTTGTAATAGTACCATCCTGCATGGTGGTAACCCATCAGTCATATCTCTAAAGGGCAGAGATGTCAGAAAGGACACTTATGTAGGCAGTTAGCTCTTCAGTCTTTCAAATTCTGAAGTCTAACTGATGAATGATTTGGGCTGAATACCAAGGCTGAAGCTGACCTTCCGAGCATCCTCATTTACAAGTATTCTGCAAGATACTCAAATTTGAGAAACGGTCTACACAGTAAAAAAGGTACACTTAGGTACCATGTATATAAACAATGGAAATTTTGTTCTAAGAGACACACAAGTCTTGAATGTGAAATTGGTGCTGTGCCCATGTTCTGAATGATGAGAAGAGGGAGAAGAATGATCTCAGGAAGAGGTTCTGTGTAAAGGCAGAGAGTTGTCATGAACTTGTGGATTGGAGATAAAGGAAAGAGGCCTGTCACACTTCTTTACTGGGCAGGGCACTGGAGACAGAGACACCTTTCAAGGTGGCTGTTGTAATATCTTCAGAGGATCTTTTATTATGTTGTAGACATTGGGACCTGCTAGTAAGAGCCATTTTCAGTAGCTCAGTAGTAGGATTCAGCTCTGAAGCCTCTTGAAAAGAAACTGTTGCTAGAAGTTATCACTGGGGAGTTGATAAACAACAGTGCCTATTAGTGTGGAAGTGATTTTGGCACCAAGCACTCTGAGTAATTAAAGCATTGCATCAGTCTTGGAGACCAAGAGTCCACGGTGGCAGAAGACATTGACCACAATTGGCATGTACCTCAAGGAATGCACTTTGTCCTTCCCTCCTTCATGAGCCAAAGGCAAGTACTGTGATTCCAAGGAATCTCTATGAGTAAGGCTAATCTGAAGGCTACTTCATTGTCATTGCCTCAATATAGCTTATGACCTCCAAAAATTACACTTTGGAGAAACACTTAGCGTGGGTCTATAAAAGTCTATACATTAGCTAATAAATCATATTGGATTTTTTTATTAATCACTTTTTATTTTTCACAGCAGTTTTAGCTTCACAGCAAAATTGAGAGGAAGATACAGAGATTTCCCATATACGCCCTGCCCCAACACTTGCATAACCTTCCCTATTATCAACATCCCTGACCAGTGTGATACATTTGTTACAACTGATGAACTTACATTGACACACCCAAACTCCCTAGTTTACTTTAGGGTTCTCTCTTGGTGTACGTTCTATGTTTTTGGACAAATGTATAATGTCAGGTATCCATCCTTATAGCATCATGCAGAGTTTCACTGCCCTAAAAATCTTCTGTGCTTCATGTATTCATTTTTCCCCCATCTCTTCATATTGGGTTTTTAAATTATGAAATCAGATGAAGATAAATCTATCTTTAATTAGGCCATCTTCTTAAATTCTTTGCTTTTAAGAGATTTCTTATAGGCTAAATTATCTGCAGACAAAATCTGCCATTAGTAGGAACTGGGTCCACTTGGAACACAAGGTTCTGAAAGTTCATCTATTTTTGGAGCTCTTTAACAAATCAATAAGAGAACAAACATGATACATGGCATTATCATTTTCCAAACAGAAGATCTTATTCTACTTGGCTCAATTTTTGAGCCCAGGCTACATTCTAGGGAACAAAGAATTTTATAATGTCATGCAATACTCTTAACTCCTTCATTGCCATGCCACTCTTGGCCCCTGCAACTTATCTTCAATTAATGTAGGTATGTAGGAGTAGATGGAAATCTTTTTATAAATATGCTTCTCATTAATATAAGCTTAGTCATAAACCTCATATCTAACTTTCTAGATCACATATCTTAATGATAATTGATAAACAAAGGTACGTCTTCCTTCCTCAAAGAAACTCTCTTCCTTTCACAGGACGTGAGTCTATTTTAGCGTACAAAATTTTTATTCCTAGTGTGACACAGGAAAAGAGGCTGAGAATTGACATTTTAAAATTTATGTTAAAAAATATAAACCCAGGTTGTTTTGTGTATTACAAATTTATTCATGTTCTTAATTAAAACAGTAACAACAGTACAGAACATTCATGTACTTAAGCCCTCACTCATCATGTATAGTTTTTTGATCTGTTTGTAAATATTCCAGTCCTCTCTTTGTTTTGTTTAGACTGCAATTACTGAACTCCTTGTGGAAATATATTACATTATCTTGTAAAGTTGAATATTGCCACATCCTGCAACATATCAATTACATTTCTAGAGGACATGTTTAAAAATGTTCATAATTACTATTCATAGTAATGAAATACTAATTGAGAGGATAATTGATGAAAAATTTTGAAATTATCATGCAATAGAGTATGTATAGAAGTGAACATGAATCTACAACTATATTCAAGAACTGATATAAAAGATAGTAGACTTAATGTGGATGAAAAAATAAAAACAACTCTTAGAAGTCTGCAGATAGTATGCTAAGTTCAGAACCAGGAAAAAACTAAAAAACTACGTACGTGATAAAGATATTCTTTTAGGAAGCAAGATAATTGTACAATTAAAAAATCAGGAGATTAGCTATCTTTAGGGTGAGCCAGGGTGCAGGATATGGAAAAGGTTAAAAATTGATTTAATTATTGGTAATGGTAGGTAGATACCAACTTGGGATAGTAGTAAGCTTACAAATATTCATTATATTATTTAAATAAATGTAAAAGGCAATAATATAAAATGAATCAAATAAAAGACAGTAAAAAATTTTGGAAATGGGTGAATTCTACAGTTGGAATTCTATTATGAGTATCGCTTTCTTCTGCTTGTATGTTGCCTCTGCTTCGTTTTGTGTTGCTTCCATTTTCAATCAGGCTTTCTACACTCATGGTAAGATTATGAGGAGTTCCACATCTGTACTCTAAGAAACTCTAGTAGAAAAAAAAGACTTTCCTCAATAGCTCAAGAAAATCACTGAGATTGCATCTTGTTTGCTAATAGATACATGACCCAATCATTACAACCTGGGGAAATGCTTTCTGATTGACCACACAGGAATGATACCCATCTTTGGGAGATAGCACTGCTCACACCTTATGTAATGAAAAGGCAGAAATTGTGGTTTCTCAGAAGAAAATCAAGTTTCAGTTACTCCAAGAAGGAAAATGGACTTGGGTCCAGCAAAAATAATCAGTTCAGGGCCTATGAGATAATTTTTTATAACTCATCTTTAGCATCCTTATGATGAAGGCAGGATAAATCTACAGAAGTATTTGGATATTTTTATAGCAAAACAAATATACACCAAAGGTTGAATACATCCTTCTTTGGGGACTATACTCCACAGCACAGCATGAGAAATATCATACTCTATTATAAGAACAACCTGACATTTTTCAGTGTCCCAGATGATGTCTCCCAGGGCTGTTGATTCTAAATGCTGTTGAGGCACACAAATGAAAGGATTCCTAAAGGAGCATTTGTTGTGTCCCAAGACCTGACCTCACATCTACCTCTGTCCTAAATAAGTGGTTTTACTGTAGTTCAGAGAGAATCTCAACCTATTTCTTTAACCATTACATAGGTAATTTTTCAGAAAAGATAATTACAAATTGTTACTCAAATTATTTTCAATTAGGCTTGAATTGTTTTAATAATTCATTCACCTAGTAAACAATTGATAATTTGAAGCACAATGTGAATTGTTGTTTATAAATGTTTACTATTGTAGATATGCTGGAGAACAAGATAGTCACGAACCCTACCCTCAATGACTATCTACAATTTCCAGAACTCAATAAGAGTTTGAAGAATAAAATAGGACTTTTTTCCTGGTTTATGTTCTTTATGCAACATTTTCCTATTTTTAATTTCTCAATGATTGATCATTTCAATCAGGACGTTCATGTATCTGAGTTTTAGACACTAGTACTCATGTGGCCTTCTTATGCAGAAGATTCGCTCACTTCTTCCTGACAGTCTAATCCTTTGGATTTCAAATCACTGTGCTTTCATGATTTACTCATGATCCTTTAAGCATGCTTCTTAAGAGTCTTCAAAAATTCTTTTAAATGTTCATGAAACTCTACATTTTGTCGTTTGCTCACTTCTCCAAACTACCTGTTTTCTTTGGGTGACCTCACCCAATCTCATGATTTAAACTATCATTTACCAGTAATGATTTTCCAATCTAGTTCTACAGCCCTAACTTGAGATTCACAATTTAAAAAAAGCTAACTGTCTACTGAACATTTTCCCTTGTGTATCCTATGACGACCTGACCCTGTCATCATTGCCCTATTATTCTAAACTCCCCAACCTGAGATACCACTGCTAGACATTAGAAACTTTTTTCATCATCATCCCCATCTAGTACTACCTGGTTTTCAATTTGGGCTAGTGTCACAAAAATGTGTGGAAAGAAGACAAACCATGGAAAAAGAGAGTGATTAGATCTCCATATTGAACTTATTAAATATGCAATTGGGCAAGCTGCTTAACTTCTGTGAGTTTTAGTTTTCTTTTATGTGAAATGTCATTGTTAACACCTACCTCATTGAATAGTTATGTAAGTGAAATGATATAACTTATGTAGGGTGATAAATAGAGTCTAATATACAAAATGTATTCAATAAATATTTGGTGAAGTAACAAGTAAAGTGTATTCCAAAATGTCTGTTTACTAACATTAATTAGCAAAATAAATAGAAATGAATTAAAAAAATATGAGATATCTATTCAATGCTCAGTATGCATGTTAATTCTCAGCATAAATTTGTGGTTCCTTCATGACGGATGGCTATAGCACACAGAATAGAACTTCTCATTGCGGGACACCATACTGCCTTCCCTGGACTGTACTTGCAAATAAATTATGAGAGCTAGGAAAGCTTCTCTCCTAATGCACAGAGGGGTAATTTAGGGAACTAGGTGGGAGCAGAGTAGTTTCCTGCTGATCTACTTCCTCTTCCACCAAAGACACTGTTTTTTCTTCTTCCTCTTCTGTATCACCCTCTCTGCCATCCATTTATGTTTTCCTCTTCTTCCCCTGATATCTTTGGTCAGCCTAACGCACATAATACCTCTAAACCCTTGTTTGTATTTAGATACCGAGTATGAGGAACGTTCACTTTCTCTTTTGTGAGCTAAATAGACAAATCAAAAGTTAAATTTAATACAGCATTTGGGATGCTTCTGATTAGAAAAGAAAAGGAAACTTTAGCACATACTACTCTCTGGGATGCTTATATTTTACATCATTATGTCAAAATATTCCCTCAGGAATTAAGATGGGGACTTTTTCTCCCAGTATTCTGTGGGATGGCTGCTTTCAAAAAGGGATGGAAAGACTTGACACTATATACAGTGTTCTAACAGGTAAGTGGCAGGTTATTTACATCTTTTCACCCAGAAAGGCATCATTACAGGATAATTCAAATTAGTTTTTAAATATATTTTATGTGTGTCTATATTGCTCCCACTTCCCTTGATAAAGGAACAGATAAAAGAATAATGTTTTTAAAAAGTTTACTCTTAATATAGTAAATAAATAGAACCAAATATAAGCTTTAGCATAAAAACTTCTTTAGAGCTCAACAAATATGAGCACAAAGTATGTAAAAAGCCATCATTCTTGTGTGTGGATACAAGGAGGAATTCCATGCCCTAAGGTTTACTACAGATTCTTGAGATGGCAGAGTAAAAAAGTTCACAAATGCTTTTCATGTAAGGTAGCTAAGCAAGATAAGTCCTCACTATGGGCATTAAAAGTTAGAAAAGATTATGCCTGATTAGAGCTTAGAGAAAAGGTTAATAGAGGTAGTGACCTTCACATAGCTTCTGCAGAATGTCATCTCCAAGTGACAGCTTTAAATATAATGTTGTTTGTCACAGTATAGAATTACTAATCTCTACGTGTTTCTAAAATGATATCATAAGAATAGAATTTGCACTTTACATGCATCTCAGATTTACTTTGAAAAACTGAATAACCACTATTCATGAAAAATTCAGAAATGACAATGTGCAGGCTAAAAACTATGTAAAGAAGAAGAAAGGTAATGTCTCATATGTGTGGGAGGCGAGCTTTTTATCATTCTTTAATTTGGGCTTTTGAGGGATAAAGAATCTTGGGTCAACCTGTTAACCTTCCCACAGAAAATGGTAAATTTTGTGTGTACGTAAAATGAGATTCTCCCAAAGATAGAATTCTAGTGTAACCAAATCAGGGAGGGTTGAGTAGTTTAAGAGAGAGTTGTTAAGGAGAATAAAGATTCTTACTGTGGCTGCTGCAATAAAACAGATAGGATAGGTTAGAAAGATCCACCTAACACTCTATTCCACCCTCATCTATTTTCCACCTTTATCTCTCTGCTTTTCTTTCAGCTCTTTTATGTTACCTCCCCATCCAACACATTGTTTGTTTATTATTGTTTTGACAAATTTAGCCGTGCTAAGGTTGGCTAAACTTGTTTCAGGTAAGTACAATAGTTATTAAGTTGTGCTATTTTATTAGTGTTTTCTTCAGATCATTGTTACCCATTTTTTGTGTCAGATTCCTTTGAGAACCTGATGAAAGGTGTTAACACACCTCTGGAAAAAATCTACATATGATCATCCACAAAGACATGAACAAAAACATAACCAATATTAGGAAGATATGAAAAATGTCAAGGCTCTCCTCATATTCTTTAAGGGCCAAGGATTCATGATAAAAAAATAGTTAAATGCTAAGATGATCATTTTTATGGGTGTCAGGGTCTCAAATCTTGCATGGCCATGTGGTGCTGTTCAGACTACACCATCTTCTACTCCAGATTGTGGAGATGATTTATTACATTATTTAAAACTCATCTCAGTTTTTTTCTGAATTTATAATTGGGAGTATGTTTGTCTGTCTACCATGGATAATAGAAGGCCACAGAGGATTAATGATGTGAATGTATTTTGTAACCAGAATAGCACTAAACCAATCAGATAAATATATTAACAAGTAACTGAGAAGGTTCAATTTAAAAACATATACTCAGCACCTACATTGTACAAGGCATTGAGTTTTGAACTGTGGAGAATAAAATCTGAGAATACATAATTT
>NC_060269.1:73163140-73164382 GCF_021613505.1 Equus quagga
TTTCAAAGATTTTTATTCCAAAAAGGAAGCTAAAGAGAGAGCACATATAAGTGAATTTAACTAATATTATGTAATATTATAAGAAAAGCTGTCAAAGAAGCCCTTATGGAACAGGAGAGAGAATTTCTTTCATCATAAAGCAGTCACTGAAGGCCACCAGAGAAGGTTTCTTAGCAGTTGAGTCCTGGAGTTTTGGGACAGTTGAAGTAGTTAGAAATGAAGTGACATTCTAAGAAGGAAGGAGACTATTGATTGAACTGCTGACTAAATATTTATGAGAACTCATAATCATTAATATGTTAATGAAAATATATGTATTTATAATTCTTAAGTTATCTTAAACAATATATGTCCAGATGTATAAATAAACTTGTTCCTACAGGCAGCCCCATGACCAAGTGGTTAAAGCTCCATGTACTCCACTTCAGTGGCCCAGGTTTGTGGGTTTGGATCCTGGACAGGGACCTATTCTACTCATCAGGCATGCTGTGGAAGCATTGCATGTACAAAAATAGAGGAACACTGGCACACATGTTAGCTCAAGGTCAATCTTCCTCAAATGAAAAAATATATCTCTACCATTGGCAACAGATGTTAGCTCAGGGCAAATATTACTTAGCAAAACAGTAAAATAAAATAAACTTGATCTAGAAATGAACATTCTAATGGAGTTGATAGCACAAATCAACAGTCATGCACTCAAAGGAGTGGCCACAATTATGGGACTTAATTTCAAGTACAAATATTTCATGATGGATCATTCTTTCAAATTAAGAAGGAAAGAATGAGCTTATTGTTTTGATTAAGATACTAAGGATCAGTTTCCTCATAGTTGAAGATCTTTGTCAAAAGTTTCATAATGCAAACAGAGTTTTTTAAAAATCTGGTATCCTAATATAAATTACATCATCAGACACTTTCCTGAGAGTAGTTTTTGATTTGGAGGAACATAAGGTATATTTCAAGTGGGCTCAGGAGAAGGAAGCTTACCAAGCAAGAGGAAAAGATGTACAAGGGAAATTTGCATCTGTTTACTCTATCATAGACTGTGCTTTGGCCACTTACAACTTTTAAGACAGTGTATTGAAGGATTGAAGAGGAACACAATGAGATATGTAAGCCTTCCAAATTTTTTACTTGCATATAGTTCCTTTCAAAATTATCTTGAAAAGAAAGATGTAGATAAAAAGTTTTTTTCTTAGAAGTGAAGGCAGTGATAGTATTCCTTTCTAAGTTTGAAAA
>NC_060269.1:73164699-73166057 GCF_021613505.1 Equus quagga
AGTTATAACACCCCTCTTTCATTTTTATGCAACCTTAGGGACTTTGGATCCTCTAGGGGATGTCTTTCAGAAATTGGAAAAAGGAAAAAGTAGAAATAAGGATATTTGAGATATTGCCAACTATCAAGGAATATTCACTTCTCTACATTAGCATATATCAAATGCTAAATATCAGAAGAGCACCACGAGGTAACATCATATTATTTAGAGGATATAAGTACTTCCTGCTTCTCGTTTCAAGCTCTAATATCTGGAAATTAGCATACAGTGAAGGGACGCATAATATATATTAAAAAATAGACATTTGTAGAATTATGTGTAACAAATATACAATGATAAATATATGTGTAAAGAAGATATTCTTTATGGGTTGGGGCTGGGGTATAATTTTCCATTTATATTATGAACTTCCAAAAGTAGTCAGATATATCCAAAATCCCAAGTGATACACCATCCAAACATGGATGTCAATTTATTAAATATCAAAAAATAATTAATTTAATAATAAAATGGAGCCACATTGCAAACTGTGGAACAAAGTGTTGAGGTGAGTTACTAAGAAGCAACAGCTAAAATGCCCATGATAAGGAACATTTATTTTTCTTAAAATATCCATAACATCATATATAACACTATATGTTACACATACAACCCTGAATTAATTCCCTTATATTTTGCAGATGAACCATTTCACACTCCTTCTTCTCATTCAAGAAATCATGCAGCTGAATAATCATGTGACTGAGTTCATTCTGCTTGGGTTAACCCAGGAACCCGTTAGGAAGAAAATAGTGTCACTATTTTGTCACTTTCTTACTTATCTATTTGGGGACTTTCCTGGGTAACTTTCTGATTATCACTACCATCAAGACCAGCCAGGCACTTGGAAGTCCAATGTACTTCTTCCTTTTCCACTTATCTTTATCTGATACCTTTCTCTCTACATCCATAGGCCCTAGAATGGTTGTGGATGCCCTTTTGAAGAAGACCACTATCTCTTTCAATGAGTGCATGATCCAAGTCTTTTCATCACATTTCTTTGGCTGCCTGGAGATCTTCATCCTAATTATCATGGCTGTTGACCGCTATGTGGCCATCTATAAGCCCCTATGCTACACGATCATCATGAGCCATCAAGTCTGTGGTTCATTGGTGACTGTAGCCTGGGTGGGGTCCTGTGTACATTCTTCAGCTCAGATTTTTGTGGCCTTGACTTTACCCTTCTGTGGTGCCAATGTGATTGATCACTATTTCTGTGACTTGCAGCCTTTGTTGAAACTTGCCTGTGCAGACACCTACGTGGTCAATCTAACCAAGATCTCCATGTACCCAAAGAAGTGAACTGCAAAGATCTGGGT